>NC_140997.1:93794090-93981726 GCF_052327205.1 Somniosus microcephalus
GGGGGAGGGGAACAGCCCGAAGGCACCGGGAAACAGCGGCTCACAGACTCAGACCTGAGAAGGGTGAACTCAGGAGCCGAGGCTCAGGGACCACGGGCTCGGAGAGGGGGACCGGGAAAGTTCGCGAACTGGGAGAGGGAAACACCAAACCCGGGGCCCCAGAAAAGCTTATTCTAAGATCAACAATACTTTACCAAAAATGAGCGAATCAGAAGATCCACAACAGCCCCGCTTCCAGATTCCCCCCAACACCGCAAAAAAAGCTATAAAAGCGATCAAACATGATCAGATGAGAGAAAAACCAGAAACTCTTTTTGCTGACTGTTACAACAATGGGACAAAAAGTAACCTCATTTTCTACTCACATCAGCCAGCGGCTTGGATCACAGCAATAAAATCACACTGTACCAATGTTAAGCTAGAAAATACCGCAAATGGGTCCATAATGAAAATTAACACACCAGAAGACAGTTCAACCACGACGGTCAACGCGTACAATACCGGAACAATATTAGTGCAAGGCAACCTCGACAGATTTGCAACGACCTTCAGGACACTGAAAAGATTAACTAAGGGGGGAAAGAACAGCCCCAGAGTGGCCCGCACTCCCCCCAACATTAACAACTTACCAGGAGAAAATCTGCCTGGTCAGGAGGTGAACGAGCCACACAGTTCAAACCAGACACTAACCCCGGGGAACCACAGCCACACGATACAACTGACAAACCCCAGCATAACTACCAGGGAGGAAGCCATAGTCCCCCTAACACATAGTCCCCCTAACATTCCCAGCTCACCAAGAGAAGAGCAGCATAGCCAGGAAGTGAGTGAGCCTTCCAGGGCCGACCAGCCTAGCCAGGAAGTGAGTGAGCCTTCCAGGGCCGACCAGACACATACCCCGGGATCACACAGACAGATACAACCAAAAGATAAATTTAATCAATTAGAGATAGAGATGGTTAAACTTAGAGAGGAGTTCCTCAAAATGAATGACGAACAAAATCAGGAGAGGGAGAGACACAAGAGAGAGCTGAATCTACTTGAGAACCAGGTGAATCTACTTAGGAATCAGGTGAAAGAGCTGCAGGAAAAAGAAGAGAGCCATAGAGGAGAGATAACACCATTAGACCAGCAACCAGAGGCTAGAGATAAGACAAGACAGAGCCGGACGGAACGGCTGCACTCCCACACGGAACAAAAGCAACAGACACACAATACAAGGGGTGCCACACAGACCGACCAGCATACTAATTCGCAATCTTCCCCCACCACCGTGAAACCACAAGCGAGCCGCTCACAAGAGATACGCACACACCAGACACCCCAGCCCAACACACACACTATGAGTCCAAGCGAAAGCCACCAGACAGTAAACACAAACAAGGCTGACGTCGTAATACTCATAGACTCAAATGGGAAATTTCTATGGGAGAAAAAGCTTTTCCCTAGAAGTAAAGTAGAAAAGATCTGGTGCCCAACAACAAACAGAGCCATGGGATGGCTGACCAAAGCCAGATTAGGCTCCCCCCAACACATAATAATACACACGGGCACAAATGACCTAAAGGCCCAACAGAAAGAGGTAGCAACATCGCTCAGAGCAATGATTAGGAAGGCAAGCAGTACATTTCCAAACACTAGAATCACTGTTTCCACAATATTGCCGAGAACAGACTTCAACAACAACACAATTCATGAGATAAATGCCAGCATAGCAAGAGACTGCGAATCAAACCACAACGTACACCTGGCCCAACACCCCACCCTTGATGAGGAATGTCTTTACGACCACGTCCACATCCAAAGGCAAAGAATATCGATCTTTGCTAAAGCCCTGAAGGACGTCGCTTTTAACCGGGTCCATACCCAGACTCCAAGAGGACCCCCCCCCCCCCCCCCGACCACCAGAGATCAGCGGGGGTACATATCAGGAACACTACAAAGACCACCAACACACCAACCGAGACCAGAGAGGATCCCCATGCAAAACAACAATATCAGACCTGCACCACTCCTGTCCCACAGGGGAATAGGACCGCTCCCAGCCAGACAGAGGGAGAGATGCACAGGACGTACGCAATACCTCAGACAGAAACAATCCATTAAGAGACAATAAGCAGATGTGCAGCAGCATCTACTTCCGCCTTATGGATCAAGGACTAATTAATAGAAACAATTTGGTTACAGTTCTATTAACTTTTGTAGACAACTGAAGTGATCTTTTTTTCCCCACACTTAGACACGACAAACACGTACCACTCTTTAACCTATCATAGTAAAAAATCAAACTTAACATGAAATCCTTATATATTTTGACCTGGAATATCCAAGGTCTACGCTTTTCAGTGCGAGACGTGAAGAGTAGGACCCCAGAGTTCATAGATGAAACTAAAGACCTAGATATCATAATTTTACAGGAAACTTGGTATAAAGGAAAAGGACACACTGGCTGTCCCCAAGGGTACACTGAGCTGGTGGTCCCCTCCAATAAATTACCAAGTGTAACCCAAGGCAGAGACTCCGGAGGCATACTGATCTGGTTTAAAACAGAACTTAAGAATTACATCAAATTTATAAAAAAGGGCGAAAACCATATGTGGCTCAAACTTGAGAGGGAGATTATCTCAAACACCCAAGATGTTTACATTTGCGCACTTTATATCCCCCCAATCGATTCCCCGTACTTTAAAGAGGACACCTTCTCCAACATGGAGGGGGAAATTATCCAATACCAGGCCCAGGGGAACGTGTTGATCTGTGGGGACCTCAATTCAAGAACGGGCGAAGAACCAGACTTCACCAATAATCAGGGAAACAATTACGTTTTCGGGAATAACCACTTTGACATCCCTTCCCTTCCATACAGGCATAACTGCGACAAGCAGTCAAATACCAATGGAAAACAGCTACTACAGCTCTGTCGAAACCTGGGTCTGTACATTGTCAATGGTAGGTTCATAGGAGACCTCCTAGGAAGATCGACCTATTGCTCACCTCTTGGCTGCAGCACAGTAGACTATATGATTACAGACTTAGACCCATCCTCTTTCAGAGCATTCACAGTCAAACCACAAACAACACTGTCAGATCACAGTCAAATTACTATGTTCCTCAAAAAGACAGAAACAAACAACATAGAAACACAACCCAGTAAACTGTACAACACCAAAAAATCATACAGATGGGCCAAAAACGACACGGAAAAATACCAGAAAACAATTAGCAATGCATCAACTCAAGCTCTCTTAGACACCTTTCTGGATAACATATACACTCACAATAAAGAAGGCGTAAACTGGGCAGTTATTAAACTAAACAATATTTTTGATAATTTGGCAACAAATGCAAACTTGAAAGCTCGCAAGAACAAACCCAAAACAAAAAACTATGAAAAATGGTTTGACCGAGATTGCCATAACATGAGGAAAAAACTTAGAAAAATATCAAACCAAAAACACAGACATCCAGAAAACGAGGAATTACGCCTTACTTATTGTCAGACACTAACACAATACAGAAACACACTCAGAACCAAAAAAGAGCAATATATTAAGAATACACTCAGCTCCATGGAGGAATCCATTGATTCCAATTGTTTCTGGGAAAACTTGAAAACATTACACAAAAAACAACACGACGATTTGGCCATTCAAAATGGGGACACATGGGTAAACCACTTTGAAATATTATACCAGAAAAACACACTAAGACCAGAGCAACACCAAATATGCAAAAAACTGGAAAAGCTAGAAATGGCCATAAAAGATAACCAAAACCCGCTAGACGCCATAATAACAGAAAAAGAACTTCTTGAAAAACTCAAGGACCTGCGACCAGGAAAAGCCTGCGGGACAGACGGCATACTAAACGAGATGATTAAACACACAGACAACAAAATGAAACTGGCTATCCTAAAACTCTTCAACTTGGTTCTGAGTGTCGGTTATTTCCCTGATATCTGGAACAAAGGACTCATAACGCCCATATACAAAAGTGGGGACAAAATCGACCCAAACAACTATCGAGGCATCTGTGTAAACAGTAACCTGGGGAAGGTATTCTGTAGCATCATAAACAAAAGACTTATAAACTTCCTTGAGGAGCACAATGTCTTGAGTAAAAGCCAAATTGGATTCCTGCCAAACTATAGAACATCCGATCATATCTTCACCCTACAGACCCTAATTGACAAACACGTTCACCATAACAAAAGCAAAATCTACGCATGCTTTGTAGATTTCCAGAAAGCTTTCGACTCCATCTGGCATGACGGTTTATTCCTGAAACTTATCGAAAGCGGGGTAGGAGGGAAAACATATGATGTAATTAAATCAATGTATACAAACAACAAATGTGCAGTTAAAATTGGAGACAAACAAACAAAATACTTCCCACAGGGGCGGGGGGTGACGCAGGGCTCGCCAATCTCACCGACACTCTTTAATATTTACATAAATGGATTGGCAAAACTACTTGAACAATCTACAGCACCCGGCCTCACCCTATATGAATCCAAGGTTAAATTCCTCCTCTATGCAGACGGCCTGGTTCTGCTGTCACCAACTAAAGAGGGTCTACAGCAGAACCTGGACCTGCTGGAGTCGTACTGCCAGACTTGGGCCCTGACAATAAATCCCCAAAAAACCAAAGTCCTTGTGTTCCAGCAAAGATCCAAACATCAGGGACCCAAAATAAATTTCACAGTAGGAACAACCAAAATTGAACAAACCACTAACTACACATACTTGGGCTTAAAAATCAGTTCTACGGGAAACTTCAAACTGGCTGTGAATGAACTGAAAGAGAAAGCAAGAAGGGCTTTCTATGCCATCAAAAAATCAATCCAAATAGAAATCCCAATTAGCATTTGGCTCAAAATTTTCAAATCAGTAATTGAACCAATTGCACTTTATGGCAGTGAAGTATGGGGACCGCTAACTCAACAAGAATTCGCAAAATGGGACAAACACCTAATTGAGATCCTACATGCAGAATTCTGTAAAAGTATCCTCCGGACTCAAAGGAAAACAGTAAACAATGCATGCAGGGCGGAACTAGGCCAATATCCATTAATAATCACTATCCAAAAAAGAGCCACCAAATTTTGGAATCACCTGCAAATGAGCAACCCCCAATGCTATCACTACGATGCCCTGAAATGCCAAGAGCTGACCATAAAGAAGAATACCCTCAGTCAACTAGTCCTGGGACTCAGTGAAGTAACTACTAACAATACTAACAATAACCAGCCCCAGGACAGTGACAGGGTAACACAAAGAATTCGACCCAACACAATCGTCGCTAAGCAAAAGGAAAAATATCTGACATATTGGGCAGAAACAACAAAAACCCAAAGCAAACTCAATTGCTGCTTGGCCCTAAACAGACAATACAACATAGCTGATTACCTGACCATGGTAAAGGATAACAAACTGAGAAGAACCTTGACAAGGTACAGACTTAGCGAACATAGCCTAGCGATCGAAAAAGGCAGACACAGGCAGACCAGGCTGCCAAGAGAAGACAGGATATGCTCTCACTGCAGTCAGGGAGTAGTGGAGACAGAGATGCACTTCCTCACAGCCTGTGGAAAATATCAGGACATCAGGGAGAATTTCTACCAAAAATTCTCACAAATATGCCCTGAATTCAGAAATCTGAATGACAACCAAAAACTCCCATTCCTACTGGGAGAGGAGAGAAGCTGTGTAACACTGGCGGCACACTATGTTACAGCTTGCCATGAACAGAGGGACAACCAGTAAACGAAGAAATGAATATATATAAAGAATGCGAATGTATATTTATACACTCAGGGATATATCTGTTTATACACTGTATGAATAGAACTGCGTTTATGTGCTCAACCATAAATGTATTTTGATGCTTTGGCAACATAAGATGTAACTTATCATGCCAATAAAGCGATTTGAATTGTGAATTGTGAATTGTGTGTGTGAGGGAGGGGGGGGGGGAGTGTGTGCGTGAGGGAGAGGGGGGAGTGTGTGTGTGAGGGAGGGGGGAGTGTGTGTGTGAGGGAGAGGGGGGAATGTGTGTGTGAGGGAGAGGGGGAGTGTGTGTGTGAGGGAGGGGGGGAGTGTGTGTGTGAGGGAGAGGGGGGAGTGTGTGTGTGAGGGAGGGGGGGAGTGTGTGTGTGAGGGAGAGGGGGGAGTGTGTGTGTGAGGGAGGGGGGGAGTGTGTGTGTGAGGGAGAGGGGGGAGAGTGTGTGTGAGGGGGGGGGAGTGTGTGTGTGAGGGAGGGGGGGAGTGTGTGTGTGAGGGAGAGGGGGGAGTGTGTGTGTGAGGGAGAGGGGGGAGTGTTACAGGCATGTTTAGTTTTTAAAAGTGTTCAAAAAAACTGACTAAACAACCTCATTAGCCTCTCTTCCCCCTCCAGTCGCTCTCTCTCTTCCCCCCCGTCGCTCTCTCTCTTCCCCCGCAGTCGCTCTCTCTCTTCCCCCCCCAGTCGCTCTCTCTCTTCCCCCCCAAGTCGCTCTCTCTCTTCCCCCCCCAGTCGCTCTCTCTCTTCCCCCCAAGTCGCTCTCTCTCTTCCCCCCAGTCGCTCTCTCTCTTCCCCCAAGTCGCTCTCTCTTCCCCCCCCAGTCGCTCTCTCTCTTCCCCCCCAGTCGCGCTCTCTCTTCCCCCGCAGTCGCTCTCTCTCTTCCCCCCCAGTCGCTCTCTCTCTTCCCCCCCAGTCGCTCTCTCTCTTCTCCCCCCGGTCGCTCTCTCTCTTCTCCCCCCGGTCGCTCTCTCTCTTCTCCCCCCAGCCGCTCTCTCTCTTCCCCCCCCCAGTCGCTCTCTCTCTTCCCCCCCAGTCGCTCTCTCTCTTCCCCCCCAGTCGCTCTCTCTCTTCCCCCCCAGTCGCTCTCTCTCTTCCCCCCCCAGTCGCTCTCTCTCTTCCCCCCCAGTCGCTCTCTCTCTTCCCCCCCCAGTCGGTCTCTCTCTTCCCCCCCCAGTCGGTCTCTCTCTTCCCCCCCCAGTCGGTCTCTCTCTTCCCCCCCAGTCGGTCTCTCTCTTCCCCCCCAGTCGCTCTCTCTCTTCCCCCCCAGTCGCTCTCTCTCTTCCCCCCCCAGTCGCTCTCTCTCTTCCCCCCCCAGTCGCTCTCTCTCTTCCCCCCCCAGTCGCTCGCGCTCTTCCCCCCCAGTCGCTCGCGCCTTCCCCCCCAGTCGCTCGCGCCCTTCCCCCCAGTCGCTCGCGCCCTTCCCCCCCAGTCGCTCGCGCCCTTCCCCCCCAGTCGCTCGCGCCCTTCCCCCCAGTCGCTCGCGCTCTTCCCCCCCAGTCGCTCGCGCTCTTCCCCCCCAGTCGCTCGCGCTCTTCCCCCCCAGTCGCTCGCGCTCTTCCCCCCCCAGTCGCTCGCGCTCTTCCCCCCCAGTCGCTCGCGCTCCTCCCCCCAGTCGCTCGCGCTCCTCCCCCCCAGTCGCTCGCGCTCCTCCCCCCCAGTCGCTCGCGCTCCTCCCCCCCAGTCGCTCGCGCTCCTCCCCCCCAGTCGCTCGCGCTCCTCCCCCCCAGTCGCTCGCGCTCTTCCCCCCCAGTCGCTCGCGCTCTTCCCCCCCAGTCGCTCGCGCTCTTCCCCCCCCAGTCGCTCGCGCTCTTCCCCCCCCAGTCGCTCGCGCTCTTCCCCCCCCAGTCGCTCGCGCTCTTCCCCCCAGTCGCTCGCGCTCTTCCCCCCGTCGCTCGCGCTCTTCCCCCCCCGTCGCTCGCGCTCTTCCCCCCCCGTCGCTCGCGCTCTTCCCCCCCGTCGCTCGCGCTCTTCCCCCCCGTCGCTCGCGCTCTTCCCCCCCGTCGCTCGCGCTCTTCCCCCCCGTCGCTCGCGCTCTTCCCCCCCGTCGCTCGCGCTCTTCCCCCCCCAGTCGCTCGCGCTCTTCCCCCCCAGTCGCTCGCGCTCTTCCCCCCGTCGCTCGCGCTCTTCCCCCCCCAGTCGCTCGCGCTCTTCCCCCCCATTCGCTCGCGCTCTTCCCCCCCAGTCGCTCGCGCTCTTCCCCCCCAGTCGCTCGCGCTCTTCCCCCCCAGTCGCTCGCGCTCTTCCCCCCCAGTCGCTCGCGCTCTTCCCCCCCAGTCGCTCGCGCTCTTCCCCCCCCAGTCGCTCGCGCTCTTCCCCCCCAGTCGCTCGCGCTCTTCCCCCCCCAGTCGCTCGCGCTCTTCCCCCCCAGTCACTCGCTCTCCTTCCCCCCCAGTCGCTCGCTCTCCTTCCCCCCCAGTCACTCGCTCTCCTTCCCCCCCCCAGTCGCTCGCTCTCCTTCCCCCCCCCAGTCGCTCGCTCTCCTTCCCCCCCCCAGTCGCTCGCTCTCCTTCCCCCCCCCAGTCGCTCGCTCTCCTTCCCCCCCAGTCGCTCGCTCTCCTTCCCCCCCAGTCGCTCGCTCTCTCTCTCTCTTCCAACAACATGCCCTCGAAAAAGCCTCGGCACCACCGGGCACTCCAGCTAGTTATTTATAAACGGTGTCTGAATGCGCTTCAATAATGTGACGTCACATCCGCAGTAATTATATGCACGTTATTTGGGAACACCATAACCTCCAAGTTCCCCTCCAAGTCACACACCATCCTGACTTGGAAGTATATCGCCGATCCTTCATCGTCGCTGGGTCAAAATCCTGGAACTCCCTACCTAACAGCACTGTGGGAGTATCTTCATCACACGGACTGCAGCGGTTCAAGAAGGTGGCTCACCACCACCTTCTCAAGGGCAACTAGGGATGGGCAATAAATGCCAGCCTTGCCAGCAACGCCCACATCCCAGGAATGAATAAAAGAAAAAATTTGATTTGCATTTGTAGTGTATATGTGCAACTGTTAAAATATAGGCTGCTAAAAAGTCTTGCCTTGCTACGCGGCCTACATTTTCCATTCTGGCTACTTTGTTGTGCTCCCACCCCATGTGACCCCGGATTCGGTTTAGAAAATATAGTCACCCTAATCTCATGTTACTATCTGGTCTCTGGCCACAGAAACTGATGACTAATAATGTATCTCCCAATTTAATGGCTTTAAATTAAAATAGCAGCCATCCTGGTTCTATTATAATAGCAAAATGCTGCGGATGCTGGAAATCTGAAATAACAACAGAAAATGCTGGAAATACTCAGCAGGCCAGGCAGCATCCGTGGAGAGAGAAACAGGGTTAACGTTTCAGGTCTGGGACCCTTCATCAGAATTGGAAAAAGCTGGAAATGTAAGAGATTTTAAGCAGGTGCAGAGACAGGGGGGCCTCCCCTGGTGAAGGGTCCCAGACCTGAAACGTTAACCCTGTTTCTCTCTCCAGGGATGCTGCCTGGCCTGCTGAGTATTTCCAGCATTTTCTGTTGTTAATCCTGGTTCAATTGTTCCCTCCCTCTGCTTCACCATTGGCAGCCGTACCTTCAGCTGTCTCGATCCCAAGCTCTGGTATTCTCTCCCTAAACTCCATCTCTCTGGCTTTATGATGTCATCAGTGCCTGACTTGCGTATTTAAAGATGGACCCCGCCAGCTTTTGGGGATTCTGTTGGTTTAAGAGGAGTAAAACAAGGTTACACTGCAGTAGGAGTAAATTGGCACAGCAGGCAGTGGAAACCAGTTTTCTAACCAATCAGCAGGGGTGACTCATTTGGCTGTAAACAAACAAACAGTAAAAAAAGACAGAGCAAGCACTGAGTGCTAGTCAGCAGAGAGTGCTGTGAGTTTGGGTAAGTGTGAGTTAGGGTAAGTGGGGTGTTAGGTGCTCTTTACAAACTTTAACTCTGTGGGTTGTAGTTAATAAGGCCTTTCTGGTGCAGAGTGACTGTTGGTAAACCAGTTAACTGGTGTAATTAGAGGGATTGATTTAATTTAAATCCAATTAATTAAAGGGGATACTAGCATCTAAAATCAGGCAGAGGGTGTCCATAACTAACAATAAAAAATGTAATTAATTACATAGAATGGAGCAGGTGATGTGTTACTGTTGCGAGATGTGGGAGCCGGTGGACCCCATTGAGGCTCACGGTGATTGCGTCTGTGACAAGTGTCTGCTGCTACAGGAACTCCAGCTCCGTGTTGATGAGCTGGAGTCTGAGCTTCAGACACTGCGACACATCAGGGAGGGGGAGAAGTACCTGGACTCTGTGTTTCAGGAGGTGGTCACACCTATGAAGTTAATTAATTCAGATGTAGCCCATGGTCAGGGACAGAACGGTGTGACTACAAGTGAGGCAGGTACGGGGATCCAGGAGGTAGTGTTGGAGGAGCCACAGCCCTTGCTCTTGTCCAACAGGTTCGAGGTTCTTACTCCCTGTGGGGACAGGAGCAGGGACTGCAGGGAGGATGAGCAACCTGGCCACAGCACCGTGGAACGGGGGGCCATTCAAGAGGGGGGAGTAAATAGAAATGTTGTAGTGGTAGGGGATAGTATTATTAGGGGGATAGATAGAGTTCTCTGCAGCCAAGAGCGAGAGTCCCGAAGGCTGTGTTGCCTACCCGGTGCCAGGGTTAAGGACATCTCCTCTGGGCTGGAAAGAAACTTGCAGTGGGAGGGGGTGGATCCAGTTGTCGTGGTCCATGTTGGTACAAACGACGTAGATAGGACTAGGAAGCCGGTTCTGTTAAAGGAGTATGAGCAGCTAGGGGTCAAATTAAAAAACAGAACCTCAAGGGTAATAATCTCTGGATTATTACCTGAGCCACGAGCGAATTTGGCTAGGACAAATAAAATTAGAGAGTTAAATGCATGGCTCAAAGACTGGTGTGGGAGAAATGGGTTTTGCTTCCTGGGACACTGGCACCAATACTGGGGCAGGAGGGAGCTGTTCCGTTGGGACGGGCTTCACTTGGCCAGTGCTGGGACTAGAGTCCTGACGGATCATATAACTAGGGCTGTAGAGAGGGCTTTAAACTAACTAGTGGGGGGGAGGTTCCTAGAGAGCAAATAATAAAAATGACAACAGAGAAGGTCATAGACTTAGGTAGCAGTGGGGAAATTAAAAACCAGAGCGTGTCAGGAAGGTATGGAGTAAAAGGTAAAGTAATAAAAAGGGCAAAAGCAGGAACTAAGTGGCACAAAACATATTTGAAAGTTCTCTATCTGAATGCACGTAGCATTCGTAACAAAATAGATGAGTTAATGACACAAATAACTACATATGGGTATGATCTTGTGGCCATTACAGGAACATGGCTGCAGGGTGACAATGCCTGGGAATTAAACATACCAGGTTATTTAACGATCAGGAAGGACAGGCAGGAAGGAAGGGGAGGCGGGGTGGCTATGTTAATAAAGGAAGGAATCACTGTAATACAGAGAAATGATATTGGGTCAAAAGATCAGGATAATGAAACAGTTTGGGTGGAGATAAGGAATAATAAGGGGAAAAAACCACTAGTGGGTGTAGTCTATAGGCCTCCGAACAGTTGCAACTCTGTTGGACGGAGTATCAATCAGGAAATAGTTGAGGCTTGTAATAAGGGAACATCTATAATTATGGGGGATTTTAACTATCATATTAATTGGACAAATCAAATTGGGCAGGGCTGCCTTGAGGATGAGTTCATTGAGTGTATTAGGGATGGGTTTCTTGAGCAGTATGTAACTGAACCGACCAGGGGGCAAGCAACCTTAGATCTGGTCCTGTGTAACGAGACAGGATTAATTAAAAATGTCCTAGTAAAGGCTCCCCTTGGAATGAGTGACCATAACATGGTTGAATTCCATATTCAATTAGAGGGTGAGAAGGTTGGATCTCAAACAAGCGTGCTAAGCTTGAATAAAGGAGACTATGAAGGTATGACAGCAGAATTGAGTAGAGTGGATTGGGAAAATAGATTAAAGGGTAAGGCGATACATGATCAGTGGTGTACATTTAAGGAGTTATTTTACAACTTCCAAAAAATATATATTCCACTGAGAAGAAAAGGGTGTAAAAGAAGACAGCCATCCATGGCTAAGTAAAAAAATTAAGGATAGTATTCGACTAAAAACAAGGGCATATAAGGTAGCCAAATCTAGTGGGAGGTTAGAGGATTGGGAAAACTTTAAAAGACAGCAAAAAATAACAAAAAGATTGATTAAGAAAGGGAAGATAGATTATGAAAGTGTAATGAAATCTGTTTGTCTTGCCTGTATTCGTTCTTGCCTGTATTCGTTCTTGCCTGTATTCGTTTTGCACTCATGTATATTACCCTCCCCCACATGGTGTATAGTTTCACTTCCTCTTTCCTGACTAACCTGGAAGGTTCCAGGTCTTGGCTCTTGGCTCCACCCCTGACTTCTCTTACATAAAGATCCCTGGATCTGTATGACTCATTCCTGCGAGCCAGTCAGTGTGTTGAGATGTTAGCTCTGATCTTAGTGATTAAAAGCCAACTTGTTAAAGTCTATAACTTCTAGTTTTGTGGTTATTGAAGGCACATCAGAAAGTAAATTAGCAAAAAATATAAAAACAGATAGTAAGAGTTTTTATAGTTATATAAAAAGAAAAAGGGTGGCTAAAGTAAATGTTGGTCCCTTAGAGGATGAGACCGGGAAATTAATGGTGGGAAATATGGAGATGGCAAAAACACTGAATGAATATTTTGTATCGGTCTTTACAGTAGAGGACACTAAGAATATCCCAACATTGGACAAACAGGGGGCTATAGGGGGGAGGAGCTAAACACGATCAAAATCACTAAGGAAGTGGTACTCAGTAAAATAATGGGACTCAAGGCGGATAAATCACCTGGACCTGATGGCTTACATCCTAGGGTCTTGAGGGAAGTGGCAGTAGGGATTGTGGATGCATTAGTAATAATTTTCCAAAACTCCCTGGACTCAGCAAAGGTCCCGGCAGACTGGAAAACTACTAATGTAACACCCTTATTTAAAAAGGGCAGTAGACAGAAGGCTGGAAACTATAGACCGGTTAGCCTAACATCTGTGGTATGTAAAATTTTGGAGTCCATTATTAAGGAGACAGTAACAGGACATTTGGATAATCATAATTTAATAGGACAAAGTCAGCATGGTTTTATGAAGGGGAAGTCATGTTTGACAAATTTGCTGGAGTTCTTTGAGGAAGTAACATATAGGGTGGATAAAGGGGAACCAGTGGACGTAGTGTATTTAGACTTCCAAAAGGCATTTGACAAGGTGCCACACAAAAGATTATTGCTTAAGATAAAAAATCACGGGATTGGGGGTAATATTCTGGCATGGATAGAGGATTGGCTATCTAACAGAAGGCAGAGAGTTGGGATAAATGGTTCATTCTCAGACTGGCAATCAGTAACTAGTGGTGTTCCGCAGGGGTCAGTGCTGGGTCCCCAACTCTTTACAATCTATATTAACGATTTGGAGGAGGGGACCGAGTGTAACATATCAAAGTTTGCAGATGGGAGGGAAAGTAGTGAGTGAGGAGGACATAAAAAACCTGCAAGGGGACATAGACAGGCTAAGTAAGTGGGCAGAGATTTGGCAGATGGAATACAATACTGGAAAGTGTGAGGTTATGCACTTTGGCAGGAAAAATCGTAGAGCAAGTTATTATCTTAATGGCAAGAAACTGGAAAGTACTGAAGTACAAAGGGATCTGGGGGTCCTGGTGCACGAAACTCAAAAGGTTAGTATGCAGGTGCAGCAAGTGATTAAGAAGGCCAATGGAATGTTGGCTTTCATTGCTAGGGGGATAGAATATAAAAATAGGGAGGTATTGCTTCAGTTGTACAAGGTATTGGTGAGACCGCACCTGGAATACTGCATACAGTTTTGGTGTCCATACTTAAAAGACATACTTGCTCTCGAGTCAGTACAAAGAAGGTTCACTCAGTTAATCCTGGGGATGGACATATGAGGAGAGGTTGAGTAGATTGGGACTCTACTCATTGGAGTTTAGAAGAATGAGAGGCGATCTTATTGAAACATATAAGATTGTGAAGGGGTTGGATCGGGTGGATGCGGGGAGGATGTTCCCGATGATGGGTGAAACTAGAAGGCATAGTCTTAGAATAAGGGGCTGCTCTTTCAAAACTGAGATGAGGAGGAACTACTTCACTCAGAGGGTGGTAGGTCCATGGAATATGCTGCCCCAAAAAGCTGTAGAAGCTACATCATGACATAAATTTAAAACAGAAATAGACAGTTTCCTAGAAGTAAAGGGAATTAAGGGTTACGGGGAGCGGGCAGGAATTTGGATATGAGTCTAGGTTCGGATCGGACATGGCCCTGTGAGTAGCGGAGCGGGCCCAGGGGCCGTGTAGCCTGATCCTGCTCCTATTTCGTGTGTCTAATTCTGTTAGATTCAGGAGATGGTTCTGTGATAGTAGATTGGCGGTTAGGATCAGATCAGCCATGATCTTATTGAATGGCGGAGCAGGCTCGAGGGGCCGATTGGCCTACTCCTGCTCCTATTTCTTATGTTCTTAGCTTCAGGCGGGTGTCCTTAGTGCCTGCAATTTAAAAAAGTTGTATTTATACAGCGCCTTTCACAACCTCAGGACACCCCAAAGCGCTTTACAGCCAATGAAATACTTTTTGAAGTGTAGGATCTGTTGTAATGTAGGAAATGCGGCAGCCAATTTGCGCACAGCAAGCTTCCACAAACAGCAATGTGATAATGGCCAGATAATTTTTTTTTTTTTTTTTTTTTTTAAAAGAGATGTTGATTGAGGGATAAATATTAGCCAGGACACCAGGATAACTCCCCTGCTCTTCAAAATAGTGCCATGGGATCTTTCATCCAAAAGATGGCACCTCTGACAGTGCAGCACTCCCTCAGCACTGCACTGGAGTGTCAGCTTAGATTTTTGTGCTCAAGTCTCTGGAGTGGGACTTGAACCCACAACCTTCTGACTCAGAGGCAAGAGTGCTGCCACCTGAGCCACAGTTGTCATCCCATTTAAAATTGCAGTTGGCCAGATCAGACAGGAACGGAGTGGGTAAGACCCACACTTCATTTTAACTGCTCTCCCCGTCCAGTTTCCGTTGTGCGGGCGGGAGGGGGTGGGTAAAACCCCCCCCATTAATGTCATCTTTATTTTTGAGGTAACCCAGTCTTTGGTACTTTCTGTTATGAAAGAATAAAGATATTTAAATAATTCAATAGTCAAGAGATTCAAAACAATAAAAATAATTTATTCTTGCCAAGCACATCCACATAGAAACTGTGTAAAGCTTCTCCCTGCTGAGATAAGTGCCTGCCGATTTGCACTGTAATCATTGTACAACCCATACTGGTGCCAAGCTAAGATCATGATGACATTTAACATTAAAGAGACAACATATTTCATGGAAAATGTTTGTTAAACCGTAGTTTTTTGTTGATTGCATGAGGAGAGAGAAGTGCCTTGTGTCATCACCATCTGCCAGTGGCCCAGAGCTGCATTTCAATCAGTTGTGCATTTGTAGTTGGGCAAAGGCAGTGCCTCTTTTCATTATGTAAAAGACTGTTTTTTCCATGGTTCAGTAAAGTCTGCAGGCTTTCTTGGGATATGGTACTTTAGTTACACATTGCATGGTACTTGTACTTAGGCAGTCAGGATCATACAGAGATGAATACATTGTGTTCACACTAGGTATTCAGATTTGTCAGGGTCATTCAATGATGGTTTGGGATGAGCAGGTTGAGAGTGTTACTGCAAGCAGGATTTGGACGGTATGCAGCGTTTTGGGCTACTTGGGCCGGGCAGGAGACTTCCTCAAACAATGGCCCTGAGATCTCTTCAGCTACTGAGAGAGGAATTGACACCTCAGTGCCTTGCACAACCTGTGCATTAATTGCTGGAACTGGCAAAAGTTGCCTTGTCCACATTTGCGGTACTGCACCCCTGCAGTAGGTTGCACCTTCTTGGTGCTGGGTGAGTTTATGGCCCATGAGGGGACCTTTCTGCTGTTGGGTGGAGATCGTCAGGTGAATTGTTAGACTGAGGCCTCGCCTGCCTGTTGACATTAAAGAGCCCACGGCACCATTTGAAAAGAAGCAAGAAAGTTCTCTCAATGTCCTCCCTCAACCAATAGCACCAAAATGGTCATTCATCAATGTGAGACGCTGATCCCACAAAACTGCTGCATACCTAACAGTCATTGCACCTTAAGGTCATTAATTATCTAGAGTGCATTGAGATGCTTTGGTGCGTTAAGGTGCGAAAGGTAAGTATTAAGCAGACGTGGGGTGGGGTCTGAGGGGACAGCAAGGCCCATCATGGGCCTGGTAACCTCTTGGTCCTACGTCCAGAGGCACTGGAGGCAGCTATAAACTAGTGACACGATGCTGCTATTCAGTCAGACGCGTCACTGTGTTGTGCGTTTGTAGGCAAGATCAAGTTCGACAAATATGTTTTTGCAACGGCAGTGCCCCTTTGACTTGTAACTGTCCTGCACATATTCTCCCCACCTCCGTGCTTTGTAAACATAACTCAAGTATCCGAGTATGCTGTACCGATGTCTCCTTTTGGTGAAGGACAATGCAGTGAAATAGCATGAAGCTGCTTTTCTTAAACCCATAACCATAAAACGGCAGAATTACATGCAATCAATAATTATAATAAAAACCCACATTGTCTGCAAAAAATATAAAAAGTGCTATTAAACTCAGCCAGGTGCCTGCGATAATAGTACCACAGGCAGCCGATGCAGATTAACACAGACCCGCTACATTATCATTCACAAAGGGCATTCACGCAATGATAAAATAAGGAAGAAGAACTCCCAAGCATTCTGCACAGACACTAAAGGAAGACATTTGACATTTAGTAAACAATAACTGTCTTTTTTTTTAAATGACTTTGACAATGGGCCGTGTGTAGGTCGAAGGTTCATTCCTCCATCATGGCCCAAGCTTCCTCTGCCTGCTGGTAATACTGATTGGCGAGTCTGCCCTTCATGTCCGCCATTGCTGTGTCGGCTGCTTCTGTGAAGAGGTCTCCTGCACACAGCAGCATGCAAAGCACATGGTTAAACGGTGAAACCGGTGAAATATTCACTTACAGCCACTTCTCCTCCCCAGCCCAATTAAATTCACCATGTGTCCCCTGATCGTCATCGCCATCAGTTGTCATGACCCCTGTGGCCTAATGCCCCGCCCACATCCACTGTCTGGGTTCTGGTAAAGAAAGGCCACTGAGGTGAGAGCCAAGCGAAGGGTCAGCGCCTGTGAAACCACACCCCGGCAACACTTAGAGTGTTGATGAGAGAAAGAGTCAGGCTGTGGGGGAAGGGGAAGAGTCACTCAACAACTGCGGTTTAACACACAACTATTAACAGTCCCAGCAAACAGTGGCTGTTGCATTCAGACATGAATGAGGTGACAACAGTAACATCAGGAGCCTGAACAATGAAACACAAGGTTAATTTGACCACAAGCAGGTTAATTTGATCCAATAACACAACCTATTCTTCTGTAACCATTTACACCTCCTCTGGACCCATCTTTTCTTTCTTTACCTGTCCCATTACCTCTCACTTTTGCCTTGTACCATCATTAGTTTTGTCATTTAATCTCTCCTGCCCTCCACGCTATCACAGACCTTCCCTTTGGTTCTAGCATCTTCTGGTTCTGGTGAAAGGTCATCGCCCTGAAACATTAACTCTCTCCACAGATGCTGCCTGACCCACTGAGTGGTTGTAACACAACCTGTACATCGCTAGAGGCAAACGAGGCCCTCTACCTCCCACTGCTGCCGGCAAGAATCAGACAGACGCATAACCCTCGCCAAATATACAGCCAGCCAGCAGGAACCACAGGCAGTTGCCCGGGCAACACCAGGAATGCAAGAGGGACGAGGCAGAGGAGCAGGGATGGGGCCTCGCGTTTTGGCCAGCTCTTCAAACTTGCGTTCTACCGGGTATTGATTACGCGCACTTTTACAGATCTGCAGGTTGGGGCCACCAGCAAGGTTTGTTACTTCAAGAAAAACTTCATGTTCACAACAAAGATTATAATCTCCAATATAAAAAGAACAGCAAATGCTGGAACTCTGAAGCAGACAGACCTTGCTGGAAATACACAGCATCAGGAAGGTGAATGGAGGGGGATCACCAACTAAGGAGGGTCTACAGCAGAACCTGGATCTGCTAGAGTCGTACTGTCAGACCTGGGCCCTGACAATAAACCCCCAAAAAACCAAAGTCCTTGTGTTCCAGCAAAGATCCAGACATCAGGGACCCAGAATAAATTTCACACTAGGAACAACTAAAATTGAACAAACCACTAACTACACATACTTGGGCTTAAAAATCAGTTCTACGGGAAATTTTCATCTGGCTGTGAATGAACTGAAAGAGAAAGCAAGAAGGGCTTTCTATGCCATTAAAAAATCAATCCAAATAGAAATCCCAAATAGCATTTGGCTCAAAATTTTCAAATCAGTAATTGAACCAATTGCACTCTATTGCAGTGAGGTGTGGGGACCACTAACACAACAAGAATTTGCAAAATGGGACAAACACCCAATTGAGATCCTACATGCAGAATTCTGTAAAAGTATCCTCCGGACTCAAAGGAAAACCGTAAACAATGCATGCAGGGCAGAACTAGGCCAATATCCATTAATAATTACTATCCAAAAAAGAGCCACCAAATTTTGGAAACACCTAAAAATGAGCAACCCCCACTGCTATCATTACGAAGCCCTGAAATGCCAAGAGAGGATCATAAAGAAGAATACCCTCAGTCAACTAGTCCTGGGACTCAGTGAAGTAACTACTAACACTACTAACAATAACCAGCCCCAGGACAGTAACATCATAGCACAGAGAATTCGACCCAACACAATTGTCACTAAGCAAAAGGAAAAATATCTGTCATATTGGGCAGAAACAACAAAAACCCAAAACAAACTCAATTGCTACTTGGCCCTAAACAGACAATACAACATGGCTGAATACCTGACCACGGTAAAAGATAGCAAATTGAGAAAAACCGTGACTATGTACAGACTTAGTGAGCATAGCCTGGCTATCGAAAAAGGCAGACACAGACAGACCTGGCTGACAAGAGAGAACAGGATATGCTCTCACTGCAGTCAGGGAGTGGTGGAGACAGAGATGCACTTCCTCACAGCTTGTGGAAAATATCAGGGCATAAGGGAGAATTTCCACCCAAAATTCACAAAAATATGCCCTGAATTCAGAAATTTGAATGACGACCAAAAACTCCCATACCTACTAGGGGAACAGAGAAATTGTGTAACCTTAGCGGCACACTATGTTACAGCTTGCCATAAACAGCGGGACAACCATTAAATCTAAGAAAAGAGTATATAAAAATTATATGAATGTATATTTATACACTCAGGGATATATCTGTTTATACACTGTATGGATAGATCTGCGTTTATGTGTTCAACCATAAATGTTTTTCGATGCTTTGGCAACATAAGATGTACCTTGTCATGCCAATAAAGCGATTTGAATTGAATTGAGAGGGATCGCTTTGGGTGTAGACTCTGCTGCAGAGCTCAGACTGGTTCTGAAGACAGGTCCAGACCCTATACCTTACTGCTATCTGGTCAGGAAAGCTTCTCTTGTAATCCTAAACTGGGCTGGGACCTCTGCTGATATTGTCAAATACGTACTAGGCCGCACAAAGTCCCAATGAGCCCCACGTTTGACGACAACTTGCATTTATGTAGCATCTTTAACGTAGTAAAATGCCAAAGGCGTTTCACAGGGGCGATTATCAAATAAAATTTGACACCGAGCCACCTAAGGAAATATCAAGACAGGTGAGCACAAGCTTGGTCAAAGAGGTAGGTTTTAAGGAGCGTCTTAAAGCAGGAGAGAGAGGTAGTGAGGCAGAGAGGTTCAGGGAGGGAATTCCAGAGCTTAGGGCCCAGGCAGTTGACGGTGCGGCCGCCAATGGTGGGGCGATGGATGCGCAAGAGGTCAGAATTGGAGGAGCGCAGAGATCTCGGAGCGTTGTAGGGCTGGAGGAGGCCTGTAATCTAAGTTTAAGATAAAGTGTCTTAAGAGTACAAAATAGCAGTCAGACAGACACACAGCTCTGATTCTATGACTGAAATTGTTCGTCATTCATTAAAACGAACCAGGTGTCAGTCAGTGGCTTTTTTTAAGATTATTTCCTGCTAGCTTTATTTGGTAAATGTGGATTTATTTATTCCACCTGCTTTCTGTGGGTCTGGCTCCACACCAAACCCTCCTGTCATGTGGATCTCTGCCTCTCGAGCAAGAAGGCAATACTTAGGTTCGTCCCTTGTGCCATCGTACTCTCCACCTTCATCGTAATCGGACATATTCAGAGCAGCGCTGTACCAGTGTAAAGCTTCCTTCCAGTCTCGAGTCCTGCAATGCCAATGGGGGAAAGCTGTTACATTTACACATGGATAACAACATAACATAAGAAATAGGAGCAGGAGTCAGCCATTCGGTCCCTCGAGCCTGCTCCGCCATTCAATAAGATCATGTCTGATCTGTGACCTCAACTCCACTTTCCCGCACTATCCTCATATCCCTTGATTCCCTTAATATCCAAAAATTTATCGCTCTCTGTCTTGAATATCCTCAACGACTGAGCCTCCACAGCCCTCTGGGGTAGAGAATTCCAAAGATTCACCACCCTGTGTGAAGAAATTTCTCATCATCTCAGTCCTAAATGGACGACCCCTTATTCTGAGATTGTGACACCTGGTTCTAGACTCCCCAGCCAGGTGAAACATCCTCCCTGCATCTACCCTGTCAAGCCCTGTAAGAATTTTGTATGTTTCTAAACTCCAGAGAATATAGGCCTAGTCTACTCAATCTCTCCTCATCGGACAAACCCCCATCCCAGGAATCAGTCTGGTGAACCTTCGTTGCACTCCCTCTATGGCAAGTATATCCTTCCTTAGGTAAGGAGACCAAAACTGTACACAATACTCCAGGTGTGCTCTCACCAGGGCCCTATATAACTGCAGTGGATATGGAGGCTGTGATGACCAAACGGACCCTAGAGTTGCCCCCCAACCAGAGCACTGTCCAGTGTGATGCTGACCCAAAGGCCAGGAAGTTCCTGGGCTTCAAAGAATGTTACAGCACAGAAGGAGGCCATTCAGCCTGTGCCAGCTTGTTGAAAGTACTATCTAATTAGTCCCACTCCCCAGCTTTTTCCTCATAACCCTGCAAATTAATCCACTTCAAGTTACATGTCCAATTGCCTTTTGAAAGTTCCTATGGAATCTGATTGCACCATCCTTTCAGGTACTGCATTCCATATCTTAACAACCCCGTGTGAAAAAAATTCTCCTCATTTCCGCTCTAGATCTTGTGTCAATTTTTTAAAATCTATGACCTCTGGTTACTGACTCACTTGCCAGAGGAAACAGTTTCTCCCTGCTCGCTCCATCAAAACCCCTCATGATTTTGAGCACCTCCATTAAATCTCTCCTTAACCTTCTCTGCTGTAAGGAGAAAAATCCCAGATTCTCCAAGGTTTGATGCCCAATTTGTGGTGAGTATTTAAATCCCTCCATGGCCTCGCCCCTCCCTATCTCTGTAACCTTTTCCAGCCCTACAAACCTCCGCGATATCTGCGTTCCTCCAACTCTGGCCTTGTGAATTTACCACTTCCAACGCTCCACCACTGGCGGCCGTGCCTTCAACCGTCTAGGCCCCAGGCTCTGGAATTCCTTCCCTAAACCTCTCCGATTCTCCCCTCCTCCCCCACCATTAAGACGCACCTTAAAACCCACCACTTTGACCAAGCTTTTAGTCACCCCATCCAGTATCTCCTGCTTTGGCTTGGCATCCATTTTTGTCATTATGCCATGGGAGGTTTTATTGCATTAAAGACACTATATAAATGCAAGTTGTTGCATTAACTGATCCCAGGTGATGCTGTAGTTAAGAGCTATGAATTGCTGCAGTGCCCCTGGTCTAGGGGACAGGACAGGGGGGGGGGGGGGAAATCAGCCTAGGCTCATGTTTTTGATTGCTGTTAAGCAGCCCCAGCTGACAAGTGCACGGACATGAGGAGAGGAGAGGATCAAGTTTGCCTGTTCGCTCTCTGTGGTAAACCACTTTTATCGTTCACTATCGTTACACTATAGTTATCACTGTTATATTGTTATCACTGTTCTCACTGTTGTATCACTATACGAGGTCGCCTCTTGTCACACTGTTATACCTGGGCTGACCATCACTGACTCCGCCCATGGCTCCACCTACCTGCCCAGGTATAAAGGTAGTCGACTGGCTGGTATTCCTCCTTGCTGGATCCGATCACCCATGAGGGTGGGCTCTGTTATTTAGTCAATAAAAACCTATAGTTACTTTCCTAACTCGTCGCTTTTCATTGGACGAATTGATAGGTATATCAATTTTATTGACTAAATTTTAAGATGTCTCATCCAGATGCCCCGCCACAACAGCCACAGCAGCCTTCAGACGCCGAGCCGCAACAATCACAACAGCCGGCTTGGCTGCGAGCCCTCAGACCACCGTACCTGGATCTAAATCCACGGGCAGCGAACGCAGCCCTTGACTTCGATCACTGGCTGGGCTGCTTTGAAGCCTACCTGGAAGAGTCCAACGTGCCTCAGAGATCCAAGCTAAGAGTTCTGAACGCCCAACTGAGCCCTAAAGTATTCGCGCTCATCCGGGACCTTAAAACATACGAGGACGCCATCAACCGGCTGAAAAGACAGTACCAAACCCCGGTAAACCCCATGTATACCAGGCACCTCCTAAGGTCCCGCCCGCAACTGCCAGGGGAGCCGGTGGAGGAATTTTTACGGGTGCTACAAGCACTCGGCAGAGACTGTAACTTTAAAGCAGTAACGGCGGCAGAAAATACGGAAGACAACGTCCGCGATGCCTTCGTGAAAGGCCTACGGTCCGACTACTCACGGCAGCGATTACTGGAAGCAAAGGACCTCGACCTGGACAAAGCTGCAGCCCTCGCTCTCTCCCTGGAGGTGGCCCATCGGGACCAGGAGGCGTTCTCCAGGTACTGTTCGCGACCCTGGGACTCGGGCCCGACCCCTACCGCAATACCCTTCACCGCGCCGCCCCCGGGACCTACCTCAGCGTCGGCGTCCCGGACCCGATCGGGACCGCCACCCCCGGTACCGGCTCCGACATCGGACCCCCGCGGCTGCTTTTTCTGCAGCCAGGAGAAACACCCGAGGTCGCGCTGCCCAGCTAGGAACTCCACCTGCTCAACCTGCAGGAAGAAAGGCCACCTTGCTAAGGCCTGCAGAAGTGGATCTTCAGAGGCCAGCAGTGCCTCATGCGAACTGTGGGGGCGGCCATCTTCCTTCAAGGCAACAGAGGCCAGCATCCCCACACGTGAGTCATGGGGCGGCCATCTTTGATCAAGGCAACCGACCCCAATAGTGCCTCATGTGAGTTATGGGGGCAGCCATTTTGTCCAACCTCGTGGGAGACGCCATTTTACCCACCACGCTCGACTGCCACTGTGCCTCCAGACCCGACGACCGCCTCACCCGCAGACGACAACGACTCGCTCAGCTACACACTAGCCTCCGTCACTCTGGATCAAGCCCGCCCGCATCACCTGTCCAAGTCGATGATGGACATCAAAGTAAACGGCCACGCCACGACCTGCCTGTTCGACAGCGGAAGCACGGAGAGCTTCATCCACCCAGACACGGTGAGCCACTACTCCCTCCCCGTCCTGCCAACGCGCAACCGAATCTCGATGGCATCAAGGTCCCACGCCACGGACATCAGCGGCTACGGTGTTGTGACCCTGTCGGTTAAGGGTACGGAGTATAAAAACTTTAAACTCCTCGTCCTCCCCCAGCTCTGCGCTGCCGTCCTACTAGGGCTGGACTTCCAATCCCACCTCCAAAGTGTCACCCTAGCATACAGTGGACCCCTCCCCCCACTCATAGTCGACAACCAGCGGATGTTAAACCGCCCACCGCGTAACACCTGCAGCCTATCCACCCTCAAGGTCCCGCCACCTTCCCTGTTCGCTAACCTAACCCCCGACTGCAAACCCGTCGCTACCAAGAGCAGGCGGTACAGCGCCGGGGACAGGGCCTTCATTAGCTATGAGGTGCGGCGCCTCCTGAAAGAGGGCATCATCGAGGGGAGCAGCAGCCCCTGGCGTGCCCAGGTCGTGGTCGTTAAGACCGGCGATAAAAATCGCTTGGTCATCGACTACAGCCAGACCATAAACAGGTACACCCAGCTGGACGCATACCCCCTTCCCCGCATATCTGACATGGTCAATCAGATTGCACAATACCGAGTATTCTCGACCATCGACCTTAAGTCGGCCTACCACCAACTCCCTATCAGCCCGGAGGACCGCCAGTATACCGCCTTCGAGGCGAACGGGCGCCTCTACCACTTCCTTAGGGTCCCCTTCGGTGTCACCAACGGGGTGTCGGTCTTCCAAAGGGAGATGGACCGGATGGTCGACCAGAACGGACTGCAGGCCACGTTCCCTTATCTAGATAACGTCACCATCTGCGGCCGCGACCGGCAGGACCATGATGTGAATCTGGAGAAATTCCTCCGTACGGCCCAACGGCTGAACCTCACCTACAATAAGGAGAAATGTGTGTTTAACACCTCACGCCTTGCTATCCTCGGCTGTGTAGTAGAGAACGGAGTCATCGGCCCCGACCCCGAAAGAATGCGCCCCCTCATGGAGCTACCCCTCCCCCACTGTCCTAAGGCACTTAAGAGAACCCTGGGACTCTTCGCCTACTATGCCCAATGGGTGCCCAATTATGCGGACAAAGCCAGACCCCTCATGAAGTCCACATCCTTCCCCCTCACGGAGGAGGCGTGCGCGGCCTTCTCCCTCATTAAGGGAGACATAGCCAAGGCCACAATGCACGCAGTGGATGAGTCCATCCCCTTCCAAGTGGAGAGCGATGCATCCGACTTCGCCCTAGCCGCTACCCTTAACCAGGAGGGGAGGCCGGTGGCCTTCTTCTCAAGGACCCTACAGGGCCCTGAGATCCGACACTCGTCGGTCGAGAAGGAAGCCCAGGCGATCGTGGAGGCGGTACGACCTGGAGGCATTACCTGGCAGGCAAACGATTTACCCTCCTCACCGACCAGCGTTCGGTCGCTTTCATGTTTAATAACAAGCTGAGGGGCAAAATCAAGAATGACAAGATCTTGAGGTGGAGAATCGAGCTATCCACCTACGATTATGAGATCTTGTACCGGCCAGGTAAGCTGAACGAACCCCCTGATGCTCTTTCACGAATTACATGCGCCAGCGCGCATATTGATAGACTTCAGACCCTCCACAACGACCTCTGCCACCCCGGGGTCACCAGACTTTACCATTTCATTAAGGCCCGCAACCTGACCTACTCCATCGAGGAGGTCAGGACCATGACCAGGAACTGCCAGACCTGTGCCGAGTGCAAACCGCACTTCTATAGGCCGGACAAAGCAAGCCTGATCAAGGCCACCCGCCCCTTCGAGCGCCTGAGCATCGACCTTAAGGGGCCCCTACCGTCATCCGACCGTAATGTGTACTTCCTCAACATCGTTGATGAGTACTCCCGTTTCCCCTTTGCCTTCCCCTGCCCAGACATGACCAGTACCACGGTCATTAAATGCCTGAACGAACTCTTCGCCTTGTTCGGGTTCCCGAACTATATACATAGTGACCGGGGCTCCTCCTTCATGAGCGAGGAACTCCGCCAGTTCCTACTAGCGAGAGGTATTGCAGCAAGCAGGACCACCAGCTACAACCCCCGAGGGAACGGCCAGGTGGAAAGAGAGAACGCGACTGTCTGGAAGGCCGTCATCTTAGCCTTAAAGTCTAAGGGCCTCCCAACCTCCCGCTGGCAGGAAGTCCTCCCGACAGCGCTGCATTCCATCCGGTCACCACTATGCACTGCCGTTAACGCCACCCCCCATGAACGAATGTTTGTTTTCCCCAGGAAGTCGACTACGGGAACCACTCTACCAACCTGGCTGACCTCTCCGGGGCCCGTCCTGCTGCGAAAGCACGTGAGGGCCCATAAAACGGACCCCCTGGTCGAGATGGTGAACCTCCTGCACGCCAACCCCCAGTACGCCTACGTGGCTTACCCAGACGGGCGGGAGGATACTGTCTCCTTACGAGACCTCGCACCCTCGGGCACTCCGGAGACACCACCTTTACCCCCCCCCACCACCCCCCCAATTCCAGCCCAGGTAGACGGCATGCCGGAACCCCACGAGCCTTCGCCGACCACGCAGACACCAGCATTAACACCGGATAATGTAACACCGCCGCTGCGACGATCGGAGAGGCTTACGAGGCCTCCGGACAGACTGACATACCAGAACTGGTAGTACACTTCACCCCGCCGGACTCAAATCTAAAGAAGGGGTGAATGTGGTAAACCACTTTTATCGTTCACTATCGTTACACTATAGTTATCACTGTTATATTGTTATCACTGTTCTCACTGTTGTATCACTATACGAGGTCGCCTCTTGTCACACTGTTATACCTGGGCTGACCATCACTGACTCCGCCCATGGCTCCACCTACCTGCCCAGGTATAAAGGTAGTCGACTGGCTGGTATTCCTCCTTGCTGGATCCGATCACCCATGAGGGTGGGCTCTGTTATTTAGTCAATAAAAACCTATAGTTACTTTCCTAACTCGTCGCTTTTCATTGGACGAATTGATAGGTATATCACTCTCCATCTTTGAATAGCCCGTCAACTCACCGTTGAGTGTGACAGATGATGGTACCGGAGGGGGACCAGCCGTGCCCCATCCCCATAAGTCATCGGGTGTGGGGATGGTTAGGTTATTATTTGAATGGCAATAGATTGGGAGAAGGGGAAGTGCCAAGAGACCTGGGTGTCCTTGTGCACCAGTCGCTGAAGGCAAGCATGCAGGTGCAGCAGACGGTTAAGGCGGCAAATGGTATGTTGGCCTTCGTAGCAAGAGGGTTCGAGTACAGGAACAAGGATGTCTTGCTACAGTTGTACAGGGCCTTGGTGAGACCGCACCTCGAGTATTGTGTGCAGTTTTGGTCACCTTACCTGAGGAAGGACGTTCTTGCCATGGAGGGAGTGCAGCGAAGATTCACCAGGCTGATACCTGGGATGGCAGGAATGACGTATGAGGAGAGATTGTGTCGATTGGGCTTATACTCACTGGAGTTTAGAAGATTGAGAGGGGATCTCATCGAAACCTATAAAATTTTGTCAGGTCTGGACAGACTAGATGCAGGAAGGATGTTTCTGATAGCCGGGGAGTCCAGAACCAGGGGTCATAGTCTAAGGATAAGGGGTAAGCCATTTAGGACTGAAATGAGGAGGAATTTCTTCACCCAGAGAGTGGTGAACCTGTGGAATTCTCTGCCACAGAGGGCTAGTTCATTAAATATATTCAAGAAAGAGTTGGATATATTTCTTGAAGCTAAAGGGATCAAGGGATACGGGGAAAAGGCAGGGACAGGGTACTGAATTTGGATGATCAGCCATGATCACATTGAATGGCGGAGCAGGCTCAAAGGGCCGAATGGCCTACTCCTGCTCCTATCTTCTATGTTTCTATGTTACGTTACATAAACAATTGTTTCTTTTCTATAGAGTCTTGAACCATGAATTGGTTAAATGGAGGAAGCACATGAATGGTCACTGTATTTCCTGAAACCACACAGGAAAGTTCACAGTTCAGCAGATTTTCTCTTTGCTTACATACACTCGTCCCGATGGTCGAACACAAAGGCAGGGAATTTTCTTGGAGCCGTTCTTGCTCTGCTGCTCAAACGACACCAACTGTGCGGCGGTAACCCTGTTTAAGCCCAGACGCGGGGTTTCCAGCGCACTTCCGACAACGGCAATGGAGCGAGAGCAAAGGAAATTCCCAGCCCAGGTGTGTGAAAGATGTTCAACAGCTCTTCTTAACGATAACACTTTATAGAATGGCCTCATCAGCATTCCTTTCCTTTCCTGCATTTTAACTGATAGATTGAACAATTCTTGCTTTATAGAAAGATCTGTTTGATCAGGTCTGTATCCTTTAACACTGCCGAATGAAAAGGACGCCTCCCTTCTCACGGCTCTGCACTCTCAGCTTTAGTTTCTTGTTTTACTATTGGCCGCTGTCCATCAGTTACTGCCCTACCCTCTGATTCATTCACCACCCACCTCCTTTACTGTTGGGGTACGGTTTCACAGGCACTGCACCCCCTCGAGTACCTCACTCAAGAGATCAGTTTTCAAACACAAGTCCAGATAGGGAGCGCTGGCAGACTATTCGACCATAGAAGGCATCACGGTGACCCTATCCTCAGTGATCACATGCCCACAGTTTCTAGCAAATTTATATACATAATTTAAATATGTTATATATAAACAAGAGTATATGAATATTAATTAAACTCAATACTAATATCTTCCTGGTGAGGCTCCTTCAATACAAGGAACAAAGTAACAGTCATAAAAACATTCGCTACAAAAGGTTAGCAAGCTCTCTGCCCTTGCTGCACTCATTAATAGACAAGAGCCTTTTTGCAAAAGCCGACAACAAAGATGGAGAAAGAAACGCTGCACCTGTCGGGACTCAGATTTACGGCAGTATCAAAGGCTCGAGCTGCGAGAATCATGGACGGACGATCTCCTGCTTCTGCACCCATCAGCAAGTAGTCAAAGCCACTCTTCCGGATCTGTTCAGTATCCTGTTCATAGTTAAGGCAAAATTATGCATTTAATTTAATTGCTGATCTATACTTAATTTACATAGAATTACATCGAGTTTACAGCACAGAAACAGGCCATTCGGCCCAACTGGTCCCGTGCCGATGTTTATGCTCCACACGAGCCTCCTCCCACCCCTCTTCATCTCACCCAATCAGCATATCCTTCTATTCCCTTCTCCCTCATGTGCTTATCTAGCTTCCCCTTAAATGTATCTATGGTATTCGCCTCAGCCACTCCCTGTGGTAGCGAGTTCCACATTCTCACCACTCTCTGGGTAAAGAAGTTTCTCCTGAATTCCCTATTGGATTTATTAGTGACTATCGTATATTTATGGCCCTAGTTTTGGTCTCCCCCACAAGTGGAAATATCTTCTCTACCTTAGTGTAGAGTCAGTGGCTTCAGATGGGGAGGAGAAGGGTTGGGTGAAAGGAACTTTACAGTCGCAGCCAAACCCCACAAAAAACAGCACAGAAGGAAATAGTTTCTGAGGTAGAAAAAAGATACCCAGCAGCAATTAACATCTTGTGTAAATATTCTTTTTTTAAGAAACAATGCATGTTGCCAGAGGGGAAAGTTCCATTTCTGCACTCCAGTGGACAACACTGCTTTACCAATATCTTGTTGTTGATAGAATAATCAGACATACCTCCACAGTGACGTCTGTCAGGATGTGATGAGGCAACTGCAGATAGATTAGGCCAAGGGCGGCAATTGCTTCCAGTTCCCCACAGAGGGCAGCGTGTTCGAGATGAAAGATTGCAGACTCGCGATCCCACTCTTCCAGTTTATCGCAGAATCGACCGGCCTCGTGATAACGTACCATAGCCAAGTGCACCTGCACGGGCAATGTAATTAGTTATCCTGTGATTTAGTGAGACAGGAGATAAGCAGAGAAAAACAGGGGGTATGGGGAGAAAGTGGGCAGTGGGATTAGTTATGGATTGTTCCAGCGAAGAGCCGGCACAGACACGATGGGCCAAATGACCTCCTTCTGTGCTGTAAACTTCTACAACTGTCCCATACACACAAGCTAAAACAATTACAATTAAATATGAGGAAGGAAAGTCATCTAACTCAAGGTGAACTGTACTTCCTCACGTCTCAATGACTGAGAGGTCAGAAAGCCAGCAGAAAAACCTGATACAGCAATTATGATGTGGCTTTTTAAGTGACCACTTTAGTGAAAGTCTCACAATTTAAAAAAGAAACCTAAATACTTGTGTGGTAAACCACTTTTATCGTTCACTATCGTTACACTATGGTTATCACTGTTATATCGTTACACTATGGTTATCACTGTTTACACTGTTGTATCACTACACGAGGTCATCTCTTGTCACGCTGTTATACCTGGGCTGACCACTGCTGACTCCGCCCATGGCTCCACCTACTTGCCCAGGTATAAAGGTGGTCGACTGGCTGGTATTCCTCCTTGTTGGATCCGATCACCCACGAGGGTGGGCTCTGTTATTTAGCCAATAAAAACCTATAGTTACTGTCTTAACTCGTCGCTTTTCATTGGATGAATTGATAGGTATATCAACTTGTCTAGGTGACCCTTGGCATGCCATGTATTTGTTAAAGGAGCTGTCGATTAACAATAATATTTTTGTTTTATTCGGAAAGCCCACATGAATAGTCGAGGCCCAAAGTGCAGGACAGCACCAGGTCTGAAAAGAGTAGGTGCGGTGAGGCAAAGCGAGGATGTAGTGACTGGGTGATCACAATTTAACCCTGTACATTGTAGCAGGAAGAGAATACTGAAGATGACAGTACACCTTGAAGAGGTTGGCCACGCCCCCTTTCACAACCCTCCAGTCAGACACAGGGATAGATACGGTAGTTAGCCTATCACACTTTACCCTCTCCAATACATTACAAAGGAAGTGGAGCAAAGTTCAGGGGTGAGAGTGCACAGCAAAAGCGATCTCATCCAGCCCCGCAGCAAGGGGAGGAGCAGGCAGCAAGATCCCAGTACCGCTGTACCGTCTAGTTTCCCGGAGACACGTGCATGCGACTGAGGGTGAACTGTGTCCTCCCCAAGCTCCTTGCACCCAACGTTGTGTCTTCTGTTGATGGTCTGGAATCATAAAATACAGGTTCTCCAGAGAACAAGGTCAAAGTTGATGTTCTCCTCATTACTGGCACAACAGTTTGGTAACACGAGGCAGTGGCAATATTAAAGTACAATATACCATACTGAACTGTGCAAAGTACACATCTGTGATGATTCACTCTTTGGGCCAGAGGATTCCCATCAGTTTAGAATTACCTTGCCCAGTATGGACTTCCCTATTTTCTTTTCCTGCTTGATGGCATTAAGTCGCTCTACTTCAACAGCCACACACGAAGGCCGGTGCATGTGCGCCCTGGACGTGTGATAATGGTTCCATTTGTCTTCATTGTGTTGATCCTGGACGACAGAGTCACATCGTACATAAATGTGTTGGCTTTGAATTTCTGTCAACAAAGTTTGTCACTCTGCACACTGAAGTTCTACATATAGTGAAGCATTCATTCATCAGGTTTAGGAAACAGATTGCTTGCTTTACCAATTGTATTTTGTGCACCGCAGACCTTTGTTGAAATCACATGTGCAAACACAATCACAGCGTAAAATCATTGATATTGCAATTGTCCAAGCTAGCGATGCTATTTCTATGACATTCCATTAACCTCCTGCTTGAACAGACTCGACAGTCAAGACCCTACAGCTCTCAGTAAATCCAATTACCGGGCTATAATATACAGGTGTAACTTCAGGGAATTATTCAGACTATAACTGTTCCCGCCAATTTTTCTCTCCCTCTCTTGAAGGCACTAGCTGTGGCTGTGACACAGTTCCACGAACATCAACAGCTCTCTGGTAACTTCACATGTGAAGGTGGACAGTGAGAAAAGACAATCCTGTCCTCACCTAGCATCTGCTCACAAGCACGGAGTGTGGAACTGGCTCATATACCCCTCCCTGGCCCGAGAGAGAAACAGTTGTAGCACTTCCTACTGCTACCCCAGCTGAGATAAGAACATTAGAAATAGGAGCAGGAGTCGGCCATTCGAGCCTGCTCCGCCGTTCAATAAGATCACAGCTGATCTACCTCATCTCCACTTTCCCGCACTATCCCCACATCCCTAGATTCCCTTAGTATCCAAAAATCTATCGATCTCTGTCTTGATCTACTAACTCAGTACAGACCAGGGATCAAACCTGGGAGCTTCCTGGCCTGTATGGTTTACTAATACACCTGGTAGTGCCTATACCCACTGGGCAAACAGAGGAAGCATTCTGCACTATATATACACATCATGCATCAACAAAATGCACACAAACACAATAAAATGCAAGGATCAAGCTATCATGCATGATCACCGGTTGAGTTCTATGACTGTGTCTGATGGTGACTAAGGGTTGGTACACATTGGGGATTGCATTTCCCTGATTAAAAACAATAAGGTAAGGAAACGTGGTTAAGAAATAAAACAAAAAGAAAACTTTTAACAAAAGTATACATATCTGATGTATCAAAAAGAAAGTGTGCACTGGAAAAGAACTGAAAGTCACAAAAGATGTTGATGAACAAACTCCTCTGCTTGCACACCGCTCTACGTACCCTTCGAATACTGTCTTCATCGGATTCACAATATTGTCGCATATTTGAATTCACCTGAAGAAAATTGTAAAACAAGAAAACATCACACAAAGCAATGACAGAGGATTCTGTTAAGTACATTTGGTTACAGCTAAAACTTACTGGCCTAGAAATTGGGTATAGCCCCGTTTGAGGCGTTAGAACTGGCGCTGCGCAAAGTTTATAGCCAGACGAAACTTATCGCCGCCTGGCGCGATATTGGGTTGCATCGCCCCCAAAGGTGATTGAGGTGCGAATTCAGACGTTGCACGGGCCTCCTAAGGCGCAAAACTTCCGGCGCTACCCAATATCGGCGCGGACGGGCGCAGCGCAGGTGATCTCAATTACCAATAACCACAAGACTTCCAGGCGCCGGCCAGCTCTTAAAGGGGTGGGTCAGTCAGCCTCAGCTTCCACACTCATCGCCCTGTAGGCCTCAGAATCGGCGCACGCCCTTCTCTGGCGCAAAAAACTTGGTCAAGATGGAGAAGGTGAGACAGAGAGCAGAGCGTTTCAGCACTGAGGCTCTGGAGCAGTTGGTGGCCGCAGTGGAGCGCCGTCGAGAGGCCAAAACAAAAGGACTACCGCCGAGCTTGGAGGGATGTTTGTCAGAGGGTCAACTCCAGCAGCATGGCGACCAGGAGCCCTGTTCAGTGCAGGAAGAAATTCAACGACCTCACTCGGGTCTTTAGGGTGAGTGGGGTTTATGCAAACTTCTGATTCCCTCCATCTGCACCTGACTTCATGGCTACAGGGTGCGCGATGCCCTGATGGCCATGTGTCAGCAAGCACCCATGGCCCTTTCTGCGCACACACATACACATTTGACTCAAGGCGTCATGTAAGGGCTCTTGCACCATGGGGGGCATGAGATGATCACTCAGGGCATCATGTAAGGGCTCTTGCACCATGGGGGGCATGAGATGATCACTCAGGGCATCATGTAAGGGCTCTTGCACCATGGGGGGCATGAGATGATCACTCAGGACATCATGTAAGGGCTCTTGCACCATGGGGGGCATGAGATGATCACTCAGGGCATCATGTAAGGGCTCTTGCACCATGGGGGGCATGAGATGATCACTCAGGGCATCATGTAACAGAACTTCCCCTTCTTTCCCCTGCAGTCCAAGCTGGCGACGATTCGCAAGGACCAGCTTCGAACCGGTGGAGGACCTCCACAAGTGGTCACTCTGACGGATCTCGAGGAGAGAGTGCATCAGATTCTGGGAGGACGTCTGAGTGGTTCTGTTACCACTGCAGCTGCCGACCCCATTGTCGACAGCGATGGTAAGGATCTCACCTTTTTCAGCTGTCTCCTTCCACTTGGTCCCCCCGCCAGCATGCTTTCTCACTGTGGAGCCATGTCATAGCCTTGCCGTAATCTGGCATGCCTTGCTGCCAACCTGTCCTTTTGCGAAAGCCACTCTTCCACCTCCCTGCTTTCAGATGCTGCATCACCAGCTCGGGATCCGGGCCCTGAAGCTGCCAGTGCCAGTGGCTCCGGAGGCGAGGATCAGGAGGAAGCCACACCATCCGTTCCAGCCGCAGGGGAGCCAACACATCTGCAGACTGGGGATAGTAGCTCCCTGGAGGGGAGGGGTGGGGGGCTCTGATGAGGAGCCAGTTGCCGGAACAAGCGGCCTGCATCAACGCAAGGGGGGTAGGCAAGTTCGGGCACCGGCTCCCCGGTGCAGAGGAGGTGCTAGCCTGGCTGAAATGAGCACCCAGGCCCGGCTCAGGCACACTGAGCTTATGGCTGCAGTGGGGAGGATGCCTCAGTCGATAGAAACACTGGCAAAGAGTGTGCTGGACTTTGGCACTGCAATGGAGAGGACTATCCAGGGCTTCGGGGCAGCAATGGAGAGGACTGTCCAGGGCTTCGAGGCCGCTATGGAAAGGACTGTTCAGAGCTTCGGACAATCCCTGGAAAGGTCTGTCCAGGGCTCGTCCGAGGCAGTGGAACGGACTGCTCCGGCCTTGTCCGAAGCAATGGAGAGAACTGTCCAGGGCTTCTCCGAAGCACTGGCACCTGCCACACAGGTCCTCACTGCTGCCACGCAGTCACTTGCTGGCCTCGTCCAGACACAGATTGAAGCAACGCGAACTCTCACTGCTGCCACCCTATCTGCATCAGCTAGGATCACCCCGGGCCCTTCCAGTACCACACGAGGCCAGGAATCAGTGGAGCAGTCGCTTGTGGCGGTGGAGCCGAGCCGGTCCCCTCCGATAGCCAGTGTGTCATCCGACCATGGTGCAGGTGTCCTCTCTCGGCAGGTGACCATTGCTCATGCCACCGCTGGAACGTCTGCAGTGCAGCTGCCACCACCTGCAGTGCACACTGCTTCCAGCCATGGCCAGATCAAGCAGCCAGCCTCCGCACCCTCCAAGCCCAGAGGTCATCCAGGCCGTCCATCAGGGGCTTCTGCGATTCCAGAGAGTCACCAGGCATCCCCCAGCCTTGACCCCGCCACTGGGGTTCAATTACGTAGGAGCAGCAGGGAGGGAAGGGGCCGGCCGCGAAAGAGAAGTCGGTCTCCATCAAGGGGCCAGCAGTAGAGGGAGTTGCTGAGACGTTTCTTCCTCCAAATTCAAGGACGCCCTCACCTGTTGTGATTGTTTGTGATGGTTTGTTTAGTTTTGCGGCTTTGCCAGAGAGTTGACTGTTATTTTGTTAGTTATGGTTTCTGTTGACATGACGTTGTTATGCTGGAAGGAAGCACTTTTTTGACAATAAAGAAAATGTTTTATTTACAATGGTACTCGTAACTATTTACACTCATGGTGGACTTCCTAGGCTTTGAACGATCCGAAGTGCGCAGGACGAATGACAGCCATCATTCCGTCAGAGGGGCCTAGAACAGAGTCCTTATGAGCCTGACGGATGGCCCTTCCACTTTCAGGAGCCCTCCCATCTTCCTCTCCTCCTCCTCCTCATCCGCATGCTCCTCCTCCTCCTCCTCATCTGCCTGCTCTTCCTCCTCCTCCTCGTCCGCCTGCTCTGCTGGACCTTGAGGGTCGGCTGGCATTGGCTGGGTTCGTCGAATGGCTAAGTTGTGGAGCATGCAGCAGACGACGACGATGCGACCCACTTGCTCCGGCGAGTACTGCAGGGCTCCCCCCGAATGGTCCAGACAGCGGAAACGCTGTTTGAGCACACCAATAGCGTGCTCGACAATGTTCCTGGTCGCCTGATGGCTGCTGTTGTAAAGCTCTTCTGCCAAGGTGGCGGGCAAACAGAGTGGGGTCATGAGCCATGGGCAGAGAGGATAGCCCTTGTCGCCCAGAAGCCAGCCTCGTGGGTGAGCCGGGCCCTCAAAAAGGTCAGAAACTGAGGTCTGCCGCAGGATGAACGCATCGTGGCTGCTCCTAGGGAATTGTGCGTTGACTGCCATTATCATCTGGCGGTGGTCACAGACCAGCTGGACATTGAGGGAGTGGAACCCCTTTCGGTTGCGGAACTCCTCTGGATTCTGCAATGGCGCCCGCAAAGCCACGTGTGTGCAATCTATGGCCCCCTGCACCATGGGGAAGTCCGCAATAGCAGCGAAGCCCTGCGCGCGCTCCGCCTGCTTCTCCAGGGTCACAGGGAAGGTGATTAATTGACGCCTCCTTCTATAGAGGGCAGCTGTCACTTGCCGGATGCAACAATACACTGCAAATTGTGTTATATTCGCGATGTCCCCAGTGGCTGACTGAAAGGATCCGCTTGCGTAAAAGTTCAGGGCAACAGTCACTTTGACGGCAACTGACAGAGAGGTCCTGCACCGTAGACGCGGCTGCAGATCCTCAGCAAGCATGTGGCACAGCTCAGTCACAACCTCCTTACTGAATCTGAGCCTTCGCAGACACTGCTCCTCGGACATGGTAAGGTATGACACCTGCTGCCTGAAAACCCTCGCGGCGTATCGTCGGATTGGCCGACCTCCATTGCCCCTCCTCCTTCTGGCCAATCCCGGCCCTCTCTCCCGCCGTCTCTGTGCCCCTTCCAAGTGTCCGGCCACGAGGACGTTCCCCTCCAAAGCAGCTCCCATTGCTATGCCAGACGGGCAACACGCAGTAATGTCTAGCGCTCCAACTGCTCCGGACAGGCCTGCAGGTCCCAAGTCTTCGAAGGCTAAATCCGAAAAATAGTGTGCAACAGTAGTTCACCAACTCTCTCCAGCAACGAACAGAATGAACAGGCCAAGTGCCTGCAGCTTTTATACTAGAGCTGTCCCCTTTAAATAGTGCCCCCCGACTCCGAGAAGGGCCTGGGAACGTTCCATCCAACTGTCACTAATAGCGCCAGGCGGAAAGGTTCCGGGCGCCACCGAATATCCGGTCAGGGGCGCCAAAATGGCGTTGCACACTGAAATGACGTAATTAACTGCCTGCACACGCGGACGCGAGCTAAGAGTTGGCACTGGCACTAAATGGATACGCAATATGGGAGGTGTCGCTATCTTCATTGCGCCCGCCCGAACATTGGGTAACGCCCCAATTCTTGGGCTCTTTAGGCGCTAATCGCTGGCGCAACCAACCGAATTTCTAGGCCACTGAGTATGATATTCTCTAACCACACAAGGTGAGTACTGTACATTTGCTGAACTAAAACACACAGGTCGGCACTTTTTAACTCTGTCTACACAAGAAAAGCGTACTTTAAAAGATGTTATAAATGACGACAATAGCAAGTGCTTTATTTGATTGCTGTTCCTCCTTAGCAGTTATATAATTATGCAGAACTGATAAACTGATGGGTTTCTGGCATTTGGAACATGAGGAGGCCATTCAGCCCCTCGAGCCTGCTCAACCACTCAATTTTATCTGTACCTCAACTCCATCTACCCGCCTTGGTTCCTTAACCCTTAATACCCTTGCCTCATTAAAATCTATCAATCTCAGTTCTGAAATTTTCAATTGACCCCCAGCCTCAACAGCCTTTTCGGGAGAGAGTTCCAGATTTCCACTATGTGTTGATGCTACTGTGGTTCTTTTGTCTTTGCAGTTTTGAAATTCCATAGCACGATCATCACAGGGAGGGATGAGGGAGGCTGTGTTAAAGATCTATTGCTGAAACAGCAGTCAATGTGGATGTAGGAAGGATTATATGGTTACATCGAGTCTACAGAACAGAAGCAGGCCATTCGGCCCAACTGGTCCATGCCGGTGTTTATGCTCCACCAGAGCCTCCTCCCACCCCTCTTCATCTCACCCCATCAGCGTATCCTTCTATTCATTTCTTCTCTTATGCTTATCCAGCTTCCCCTTAAATGAGTCTATACTATTTGCCTCAACTACTCCCTGTGGCAGCGCGTTCCACATTCTCACCACTTTCTGGGTAAAGAAGTTTTTCCTGAATTCCCTATTAGATTTATTAATGACCATCTTATACTTATGACCTCTAGTTTTGGACTCCACCACAAGTGTAAACATTTTCTCTGCGTCGACTCCATCAAACCCGTCATTATCTTTTCTTATTATGATGGAATGCTGTTCATTACCCGATCTGCAGAGTCCCCTTCCAATTCACTCCTCCGCTCACTGGGGCATCCGCTGTCACCACCGCTTTCAGATGTCTGGGGGAAGAAAAAGAGAACCCTTACAAAGGAGGCTCAGATGCAGTCGTCGAAACCATGCGCTGAAATGGTTGTGTGACAAAGCAAGGCATGTGGCAAAAGAGGAAGTTAAATTGTACTTTGGGAAAGGTAGCACAAGTGGATGTACAAAAACAGTCTCCTTGTAGTTACTTCCTGATCCAAATACTGTGCAAGTGCTCTGCTGAAACAAACAGCTAAACTGGTATGCAAACCTGGTTAAGAAAAAAAATTCCCCTCACTTATGAGGATGGGAGGAGGTGGAGATTAGTTTTATCACTCCACTGCACCAAATGAGTGTGGACAAAATGTCTGATTGGAACACAGAAACAGGAGGAGGCCTTTGAGCCTCTTGAGCCTGTTCCGCCATTCAATGAGATCATGGCTGATCTGCGACCTAACTCCATATACCCGCCTTTGCCCCATATCCCTTAATACCTTAAAAGCTATCAATCTCCAATTTAAAATTAACAATTGATCTAGCGTCAATTGCCGTTTGTGGAAGAGAGTTCCAAATTTCTACCACCCTTTGTGTGTAGAAGACTTTTTAGACTATGCCCCCTAGTCCTAGAATCCCCAGCAGAAATAGTTTCTCTCTATCTACCCTACCTGTTCCCCTTAATATCTTGAAAACTTTGATCAAATCATCCCTTAACCTTCTAAATTCTAGGGAATACAATCCTAACTTGTGTAATCTCTCCTTGTAACTTAACCCTTGAAGTCCGGGTATCACTCTGGTAAACCTACGCTGCACTCCCTCCAAGGCCAATATAACCGTCCTAAGGTGTGGTGTCCAGAACTGCTCACAGTACTCCAGGTGTGGTCTAACCAGGGTTTTGTATAGCTGCAGCATAACTTCAACCCCTTGTATTCTAGTCCTCCAGATATAAAGGCCAGCATTCCATTAGCCTTTTTGATTATTTTCTGTACCTGTTCATGACATTTTAATGATCAATGTACCTGGACCCCCAAAGTCTCTTTGGACCGCCACTGTTTTTAGCTTTTCACCATTTAGAAAGTACCTTGTTCTATCCTTTTTAGGTCCAAAGTGGATGACCTCACATTTGCCTACATTGAAATCCATTTGCCACAGTTTTGCCCATTCACTTAATCTGTCGATACCCCTTTGTAATTTTATGCTTTCATCTACACTGCCTGCAATTTCACCTATCTTTGTGTCATTGGCAAATCTGGATATATGACTTTCTATGCCATCATCTAAGTCGTTAATAAATACTGTGAATAGTCGAGGCCCCAACACAGATCCCTGCGGGACACCACTAGTCACATCCTGCCAATTTGAGTACCTACCCATTATCCCTACTACCTGTCACCTGCCGCTCAGCCAATTTCCTAACCAGGTCAATAATTTGGCCTCAATTCTGTGGGCTTCCACCTTAGTTAAGTCTCTTATGTGGGACTACTCTATAAAATGCCTTCTGGAAGTCCATATAAATAACATCCATAGACATTCCCCTGTCCACTACTTTAGTCACCTCCTCAAAAAATTCAATCAGGTTTGTCAGACATGAACTACCATTCATAAATCCAGGCTGGCTCTCTCTGATCAACGGAACATTTGAGGGTTCTATCCTTAATTATAGACTCTAGTAATTTCCCGACAACAGATGTTAGGCTAACTGGTCTATAATTCCCTGGTTTCTCTCTCACCATTCTTAAATAGCGGAGTGACATGTGCAATTCTCCAATCTAAAGGAACGGTCCTGAATCAAGAGAACTTTGGAAGATTATAGTTAGGAACCAATTCTTTTGACCATTTACTTTCCTTTGATTCCATAGATTTGCTGTTGGCACTTAAAAACAAGGCACAGTAAAGGATAGTGTATGGTACTCGAATGGATATACCTTAACGTACTTATCTGCAATTTTGATGCATTGTAAGAGAGAAAGAAGGGCAGAGGGTGTGTGTGTTAACACCATATGTTAAAGAGCTACTTGCAGTTAGTTCTAAAAGATGGAATATTAAGTGCAAAGCTACATGTAATATATTAGAACAGCCACAACTATTAATATATTACCCTTCTTTCAGCCAATGAATCACTGCGCTCATCGCCCAGATTATCAACTTCATTAAACACTGTCCAACCTAAAAGAAACAAGGGAGTGAGTGCTGCAGATTATTAGAATCACTTTAACTTAATTGTGGAAAATAGACTGTGGAACGTAACCCCGAATACACCAATTAAAAAAAAATCCCAGTAATCCCACGTAATGAAAATGGAATTTGAATTATTCAGTCACTTTAAGCAATATTCCCAACCTTTACCGAAGGACGACAGAAACCTCAAGCACGGAAATGGGCGAGGGGAGGAAGGGCGAAAATGGAGAAGAAGAAAAAATCGAAGTTCATGTACAGTCTACTGCTTTCCTTAAAACTGTACATTAAAAAGCCCAAACTCCTCCCAACTCAATTCTATGGAAGAGTTCCATTGAAGGAGGATCGTGAAAGGGGAATGGCCACTTCCAATATTGACGCAATGTAAAAATACTGTTAACCATCTGCTGCCTGTTGGCTGATAGCCTCGTTATCTATCCCCGTATCAAATACATGAGGGACATAGGACCAATCATAGGCCATTCAGCCCCTTGAGCCTGTTACGCCATTCAATTAAATCATGGCTGATCTGTACCTCAACCCCATTTACCCATATTTGCTCCATATTCCTTGATACCCTCACCGAACAAAAATGTTCTCCTGAGCAAATTATAAACCTATTGCAGAGCACCAGTGTTCCCCCAACACTGAAAACAGCCCCAGCCACCCAAGCTACAGTTTAACAAAGCACACGGAAAAAATGGGATTTACCCATCGGAGATTTGCCCAGTAGGTCTTCCTTAGGACTCCACCAAGACGATGGGGAGCAGGGGAGAGAGTCGAACATGCTGTCGCTCATATTTTCATCTGCAGAGTTCTCGGAGAGGCGTGTAAGAATAGGAGGTCTGGAGCCAGAGATGGTCCTCACCCGAGTGCTGCCACAGACTTCCTCCGTGCCTCGAAGGACAGTTTTTGCTGTTTTCTGATTCAAGGAAGACAGAAGCGTATTTATTCAAAGATAAGCACCCACTTGCACATAGGCGAGAAACAAAATGTACGTCAAGAAGCCTGAAGGATATTTTACTAATCAGATTTCCATTGAACTAGTGCCCAGTGGTACTTCATGTAATGTATATTTTCTTATTTAGGAAAGCCCCAATCACTGCTAATTAGTTACATATTTGTTTTCTCATCCAGGCAGCTTAGTGTTGCTTCCTTAACATCGCCTGTCTCCACTCCTGCCTCAGCCCATCTGCTGTCGAAACCCTCATCCATGTCGGTCACCTCCAGACTCCACTATTCCAACGCTTTCCTAGCTAGCCTCACATCTTCCACCCTCCATAAAATTCAGCTCAATTAAAACTCTGCTGCCCTATCCCACACCAACCTGTATTCACACAGCATCATGTACCTGATGACCTCATTTGGCTCTTGCCACCCCCCCCCCTCACCAATGTCTCCAATTTAATATTCTAATCCTTCTCTTTAGATCCCTCCATGGCCTTGGCCCCTCCCTATCTCTGTAACCTCCTGCAGCCCCACAAACCCCTCACCCCAGAACTCGCCATTATTCCGATTTTGACATCTACTGTATGCACTCCCTTTACTCCATCACTGGCAGCTATGCCGTCAGCCGTCTAGGCCCCACACGTCGGAATTCCTTCCCTAATCCCCTCTCCTTCTCCTCCTCCCTCTCTTCCTTTATGATCCTCCTTGAAACCCATTTCTTTGACCAAGTTTTTGGACATCCATCCTAATATCTCCTCCTTTGCCTTGTGGTCCATCCATTTGTGTCTGGTTACATCTGTGAAGCGCCTTGGGCTGTTTTCTACGATAAAGGGGCTATCTAAAAGCAAGTCTGAGTTCAAGAAAGGCGCTGTATAAATGCAAGTTCTCTCTTCCTTCTTTCAAGATAAAATCATCCAATGCGGTACTGAGCCATGCAGGCCGAAGCTTAATTCCCAGTGTGGACGGAGGCATCAGTAGGGATTTTACAATTGGTGCCCTGGGCTAGGGAAAAATAAAATCAGCCTGGCTTGCCGCTCCTAATGGCTATCCCTGTTGGAAAGTGCGTGTGTGTGTGGCTGTCTGGGCTGTGATGCCCTCAATGGTTGATGTTTACAGTCTGGGTTCCCCCATGAAAAGGGTCACTTGGTCAGGTACCACAACTGTAATCTAGCAAGTGTCATTGCCTTCAGGAGAGGAAGGGAGGGACACAAATAGACGACACAGGTTATACAAAGCACTAACCAGCAGATTCTGCGCATGTTCCAATGCTTCCTTTTCCTTCAGAGCCATATCAAATGGCGTAAGTCCCATTTTCTTACAAATACTGTTGCAGGCATGAGAATGAAAAAACAAGGCCATCCCTCGCACACCTGTGGTGAAAAGTGCAACATAAGTACAACGCTCTCTCAGAATGAACCCACTATTGTTTCACATTGTGGGCTGTCTAATGGTTCATTGGGTAAGTGCATCATGTGGTGCAGTGCGGTACTGAGCTATACCGACCAGGAAAGACCCAGGCTCAATCCCCAATCTGTCATGAATTAGATGAGCTCTGCTTTGGTAGTAGCGGAAGTGTGGCACTCGACCTCAGTGCCCAGGGGATGAGAGAGGGGGAAACCCTCACAGTCGAATAGCATGCCATTACTCACTGCCCAGGAACCACACGTAGATGAGGTATCACAGGGCTGCTACCAGCCATAATTCTGAACATCTCTATCAAATCTCCCCTTAACCTTCTCTGCTCTAAGGAGAACAATTCCAGCTTCTCCAGTCTCTCCACATCACTGAAGTTTCTCATCACTGGTACCATTCTGGTAAATCTCCTCTGCACCCTCTCCAAGGCCTTGACATCCTTCTTTAAGTGTAGTGCCCAGAATTGGACACAATACTCCAGCTGAGGTTAAACCAGTCATTTGTAAATGTTTAGCATAACTTCCTTTTAACCAAAACTTCTTACATTAAAACATGCACTGAAATCTAGAAGTAGTTTAAATAACTGAGGTCAGTAAAGGAATAGTTTAACCACAGATGCGTTGGTCACTAGTTTATAAAAAGACATTACCCAAGTTGCCATCTCCAAAGTCTGAGCCACTAAATGTATGAATCTGAGGATCCGTGTACAGGTCTCCCACTCCCTGGATGTCAACAACAATCAGCTGGTGTGCAGAGCGTTCAAAGGTGAAATGACTAAATACCTGTAATGATAAGGCAAGGACAGAAGGAGACCTAGTTAATGGGTTTGATTTCAGTGGAGGAATATTTCACAGTTCAAAACATACACACTTATCACAGACACTGAGATAATATTTGGCCACAGATTTCACAGACCGAATACATTACAGAAAACACAACAATACAAATACATTGCACAACACGACTCCTTTTTAAAATACAGTGAGACTAAATCCTGAAAAATATGAATATTTAAAAACTTAACACGGGCATCACACCATGTAGAAGTTTCATGATTATCATCTGCCCTTTGAAAAAGGTAGAATGATCTTAAATTGGAGGCAACAATTTCCTTTAATCAATTCCAAGGCACATCAAAAACATCCTTTGAAAATAGCACAATTCTTCATGCACGCACGCCTCTTTTCTGATTAGGAGATTTCTATTTGCAGTCGGGCAGTACAATGAGGTTCTACCTGGCTGGGACTGATGCTGTAGAAGTCTTTGACTAGGGCACTGATCTATGCTGCACTATCACCAATCTATTACTCACCTGTGGAGTAAGGCGGAAGTTTTCATCCCTGACAAAGCCCGAGTTGGAGTTGTATTTGATGTATTTACCCTCGATATAGTGTTCCAGGTGGTACAGAGGCTTTTCAGGCCTGTCTTTCATCTCCAAAATACACATCTGCATGATGTCAACCTGTTATTAAGGACAAAAGAATTAGACAACTGTATTCAGCCCTTTTGGAAATGATTAGCATACTCTTGCTAAACAATTTCAAGAGTGATTATTTTTACATTTCTAATATTTATGAACAGATATGCTTTCCCACCCCCCACTTCTCCTGGAGGCACTGACTCATGCTGGGGCCTGCATTCATGGTTGACATTATCAATCCTTCCTGTGTAAATGGAAAAAAAGAGTTGCATTTATATAGCACCTTTCACAATTTCAGGACATCCCAAAGCGCTTCACAGCCAATGAAGTACTTTTTGGAGTATATTCACTGTTGTGATGTAGGAAATGCAGCAGCCAATTTGTACACAGCAAGCTCCCACAAACAGCAATTTGATAATGACCTGATAATGTTTGTGATGTTGGTTGAGGGATAAATATTGGCCAGGACACTAGGGAGGACTCCCCTGCTCTTCTTCGAATAGTGCCGTGGGATCTTTCACGTCTACCTGAGAGGGCAGACAGGGCCTCAGTTTAATGTCTCATCCGAAAGACGGCAGCTCCAATAGTGCAGGGCTTGAACCCACAACCTTCAGCTTCAGAGCCGAGGGTGCTACCCACTGAGCCACGACTAACATGGTGTAAGCCTAGATAGTGAGTGTCGACAGGCTACTCAAACTGCCAGGCGAGAGCATCACAACCAAACATGATTCTGTCCTCACAGCAAGAGCCAGCAGAGAGGAGGGAAGCCATAATAAGACTACCAAAAATACATGTTCCAGCAGAGTGGAGACAAAGGCAACTTATTGGCTGCACAATTGCTGATTGTAAGAGACCAGAATTAATGTTTACCAATTTGCATCTTTTGACAAGTATTAACCTCTACAGTTCCCCCCATGGCCCAGTGACTGTATCCACTGAGTAACTGAGCCATCGAAACCAGGTTTGAGTCTTGGTCTGTGGTGAGTTAGTTGGTCTCAGCCAGGGCAGCAGGGGGCACAGCTGGTCAGTTGGGCAAGGTACCAGAATGCAGTCAGTGCCCACGGGACATATTCATGAAGAGACAGCAGCTACAGAAAAGGAAGAGGGAATGATGGTGTGGCGGGTGGGATGAGGAAACGGTGAGTTTTGTAGTACCCCGTTGACTGGGCTGCTGTCCAATTTTAAGAACTATTTATTTTGCAATGCAGATCCCACACCACTATTCTGACTTCACCAGATTGTATGGTAATAACTTTATATCAGTATGGCTTCATTAACAGTACAAGGTCAGAGAGGCATATCTCAATCACATGACTAAAACAGCAGCACACTATCACTCAAGTCATTCAATCGGGGTTTTCTTGTAACCGTTCATACCCAGATTATTCTTTATAGGTACAGTAAAAATTCAATTGATTTATCATCTGCAAATTATTTCTGGTAAAGTTAGTGACATCCTAGTTGCTAATCCTGCAGTGTGATCATTATCGTGCAGTCCAGCAGTAGTCAATGTCTGTATAAAAACAGATGCAAAGCTGAATAAAACACACATTAAAGGTCATAATCTGATAGTCATTCTGCTAACTGTACTTACAGTTCACAATTTCATTTGAGCGTCCCAATTAGATTACTGTCTTGTAATTCTTTGACGGATTTATTACTGTCTACAATTCGTTTGCACGGACACTAAATCATAGGAGTCTCAAGATGACACACTCCAACAGCGAGAGAACTGTTAAATTAGATCACAAAATTACATGACCAAGATGAGAGTTTTTTGTTAGGCAAGGGTATTGCCTTAGAGGTGGTGCAACGAAGGTTCACCAGATTGATTCCTGGGATGAGAGGGTTGTCCTATGAGGAGAGATTGAGTAGTTTGGGCCTATACTCTCTGGAGTTTCGAAGAATGAGAGGTGATCTCATTGAAACATATAAGATTCTGAGGGGGATTGACAGGGTAGATGCTGAGAGGTTGTTTCCCCTGGCTGGGGAGTCTAGAACTAAGGGGCATAGTCTCAGGATAAGGGGTCGGCCATTTAGGACTGAGATGAGGAGAAATTTCTTCACTCAGAGGGTGGTGAATCTTTGGAATTCTCTACCCCAGAGGGCTGTGGAGGCTCAGTCGTTGAGGATATTCAAGGGTGAGATCGAGAGATTTTTGGGTACTAAGGGAATCGAGGGATAAGGGCATCGGGCAGGAAAGTGGAGTTGAGGTCGAAGATCAGCCATGATCTTACTGAATTGTGGAGCAGGCTCGAGGGGCTGTATGGCCGACTCCTGCTCCTATGTTTCTTATGTTTAAGGGTTACGGTACCAAGGTGGGTAGATGGAGTTAAGATACAGATCAGCCATGATATAACTGAATGGCGGAACAGGCTCGAGGAGCTGAATGGCCTCCTCCTGTTCCTATGTTCAGAAATCACAACCATCCAACGCATTCTGAACCCTCTGATCAGCAGGCCTAATATCTCTTACTTCACCTGTTTTGGAGGCTTGTGCCTGTTGTACTCTTCTCCCCACAGCTTTGCCTCCATTTGAAGCCGTACATCCTCAAAATACACATCACGGTCCACAGAATCTAAGTAGCGTTTTGCAACATAATTGGAGGCAGATTTCCACTGCTGGTGACGTGTGAAATTCGAAAGTTTTTTCCTGTTATAAAAGACCAAATAGCAACAAAATGCAGCATCTGGTGTCGCTAATCTGGAATTAAGACCATTTTTCACTTGCTTTTGGGACGCATCCACATATAGAACCAACACCTCATCACTGACCCAACAGCAGAGGTCCCTGGCTCCGACCTCCCTCGAAGACAGTGGACGGCGCTCAACCCAATCCGTACAGGGCACGGGCGATGCGGTCACCTGCTCCACGAGTGGAAGAGGAGGGACGGCCTGAAGTGCGACTGTGGCCATGAGTCCCAGACCGTGGAAGACATCACATCAATCTGCCCACTGAGATCTGGTGCAGGAGGCACCTCATTTCTCCACTCGGCATCTCAGGAGGCCAGCGAATGGAGAGCCAAACTAGACATCCCATTGTAAGCTTTTCCCATCATACGAAACAACAACAACAACTTGCCCTCTCTGCATTGGTTTTTCAAAAATGTATCAGGAAGAGTGATTTCCTTAATAGGACATATTTTCCCCATTTTCCCCCCTGAAGGTGGCATCTCTTGCTAGGGTAGGTTCCCCCCTACACCCACCCCCCAGTCCTTTCTCACTAATTTCCACCCCCTCCCTGCTACCCTCCATCTCTCCTGAAATTTTTGACTCTTTAGTGAGATATGATTCCACAGGTGAAGATCACGCTCCAGTACCTGGTCCAAGTGGCCATTAATCATGAGTGAGCCTCAAACTGTGTCAGTAGGGCCATTGGGGGCATCACAGTGGAGCCTAAACCCTGTCCTTCCCCCAATGACCACATAAGCATTCCCAGGTACAACACTCAGTGTCAAGGATCACGTATGAATAAAGACCACAGGAACGGTAGCACAGTGGTTATGTTACTGGACGTGAGTTCAAATCCCACCATGGCAGCTGGGGAATTTAAATTCAGTTAATTAAATAAAGCTGGAATATAAAGCTAGTATCAGTAATGGTGACCATAAAACGTCGTAAAAACTCATCTGGCTCACTAATTTCCTTTCGGGAAGGAAATCTGCCTTCCTTACCTGGTCTGGCCTATACTCCTTCCTATATATTCAGTATAATCTACACCCGGTTACAAAGCAAAAATGAGACAGTGTGCACAACAACCTATTATACAAGTAATTTAAAAATAATTCAACCCAGACAGGGTTAAATAAAAAAAGGCTATAATTTCAGTTGATATAGTAAATGTGCAGAAATGACTGCAAACATCTGTAACACATCCAGAGCCCACTGTCTGAGAATCCTGGAGTGCACCTTCAGGTTTGTACTGCTGGCTTAGAAACGTGCAGCAACACAGCACTATCACCAGACTGTAAATCCACATTACGTGTTTACAAAGACACTAATTTAGTGAAATGTCCTGCCTTGTGTCTGCAGAGTTTCAAAACATCAGCAACTCATCTAATCTACTCACAAGAGAAAAATCCCAGATCCCACACAGCTATGATAACCTAAAATAAATGCTCATTGACTGTGCGATTTAAAATAAACAAGATTAAAAGAGACATGTAATAGTCTCCTTCCTCTGTCCAGATCCTAAGTGGAGAACGCTTTCAGATAGGCAGCTTTCACCGGAGGAATGGGCTAAATCGCCTCTTTCTGTGCTGTAAAATTCTGGGATTCTATGAATCCTGAAGGAGAAAGATACTCTTAAAAAATAAAATGAGTTATCGGTTACAACATCCACCAACTCCCCACTGGTTGCGAACCAGTTCCCCATTGCTCACTGCATCCCCAACTCCCACAGTTCCCCTGGGTGCTGTAAATTTTTCCAGCAAGGTGCGGGGGGAGGGGGCCGGAAATAGCAATCACAAACCGGAGTGCTGGCCCCTCGCGTACCCAAGCCAGGAGGAAGCAAGTTTGATTGTAATGGCCTCACCACTATCCCAGATGTGATCTGCTAACAAACTGGGGATTACAACTGGAGCCTCCCTGGCCTGTGTAACTCAGTGTCACAGCAGCTGGTGCACTGAGCCATGCAAACTTATCCCAGGGGAAACTAAAATCAGATGTTTTTATAAAGCGTTGGGTATAGCACCCTGAATTAAATCCTTTCTGTAATGGAGAGGGGTAAATTCAGTCTCCCCCCCCTATAATTCTACCACAATTACTTGTATTCTACTGGGAAGACAACATTTTTAGTTCTCTAGTACCTCCTCACTGTACGACAAAAGCAATTTCACATAGCATATGTTAAATGCACATCCAGAGCAAACAGAAGTAAGCTATGATGGGGAATACACAGTTTGACTTCCCACTCAAGAGAATCCCTGGCCTCTGCCCAAACTGATTTGCATTAATTATATTCAGAGGCAACAACAAAAATGTAAAAACTTACGTTCTGTAACATTCCCGCATTGCGCCACGGCCAAAGGGCTGAAAGGGAAACGTGACTGTCTTAACTTACGCACAAACTTGTATTTTTAGTACAACTTTATAAAGGAGAGGAAAATGTCAAGTACTTATTCCAGAAGTTCCCATGAACTTTTTCTTTGCTTTTAAAATCACACTTTTGGGTACGCAGTCCAGTGAAAGTAAGCACGCTGCAGTGATGTCAGTGAAGTGCTGTAGCAATATATGTGTGCGTGTGTGTTTTTAAAACCCTGTAATTACTTCATTGGCTCAGTGACCCGCTGAGGTGGTGTCACGGGATGATGCTGACCCCGGTTGCTGGAATCGGTGTTTCTGTGCTGGGTTTGATTTCGGCCCAATTTCCACCCATGTAGTCAGTCCAAACACGCAACACATGTGACAATTTGAGGCAGCAGCCAGACTCCAGAGTTTGGCATGACCTGGCGAAGCCCACTTCATTGGGGCACTGAACAAAAGAATTAACTACTAGCTTTTAAAATGCCATTCTTAGATCGTTTTTTCTTCAAAAGGAAAAAACACACGCAAGTGTTATTGCTTAACATCCACAATGTTCATTTATCTCAAGTAGGTGTAACTTTTCCACGCTATAAAAACTCACGGAATAAGATTCCCCACAGTGAGCTCCCAACTTCATCAGTGTTGTTGTGCAAGGTCCCAGCAGAGTGCCGGCACGTCCCGACAGTAAGAGAGTGAAAGGCGCGTGGCCATATCGCAGGTTATGTCTCACTGAGCTCAGAGAGGCTACCCTAGGCCTTGAACTCCGGCAGGTCGCGTTGTTAATGAGACGTGGAATGGGAGATTCATGGAGGAAAGGAAAACTCCCCCACAAATTCTAACAAATATATTTATTAGTATAATAAAACCCTCCTGATATGTTTCCTCCTGCTGCACACAGTGATTCATGACATTCCATCCCCAATCCACTACCATGGGAAGTTGTTCTCTTAGAAAATTACACACAGTGATCGTTTCACAGATTTGGAGGATGCGGGTTCTATTTTTCCCATTCCCCATGTGCAAGTTCAAACCTCAGCAAGGATAGTAGGAGGGTAGGGGGTGTGGGCAAGATCCGCAATCACTTTACAACACTCCCACACACCAGCTAGCTCAATGGGATGGATAGTTACATGACAGGCCTGGGAGCAGGTAGATGCCAGCTCTCTTGAGCTGGCAATGGTGCACTGCATGAAGGGGAGGGGTGAAGTAAGGAACCTGGTGAACTGCAGTGCGCCCACCACAGCTGTTTCAAGGTACATTCCAAGTGGGAAGAATCACTGCACACTCTGCCATGACAACCTGGTCAGAAGAAAAAAAAAACATTTGCAGCAGATGCAATGGCACCTAGTTTCACACAGCAAGTCAAAACAGACGAAAAGTTGCTTTTGTGTAGAACAGGAATGGCTATAGCACTAAAGATTAGTCAATTTTTAAATTAAAACTGCTGAGGAATCTTTCTACATGACAGTACGTGCGTGTGCATGCTAGCCTTTATTAGTATTCGCTCTGCTCTTTGCCTTGAGAAACAAACCATGCTTTTCTTCAGCATCTGTAACAAGAATATTCTATGCCTTACAATGAGAAAAAAAGAACTTGCATTTCTGCAGCACCTTTCATGACCTCAGGACGTCCCAAAGTGCTTTACGGCCAATTAAGTACTTTTAAAGTGTAGTCACGGTTGCAATGTAGGGAAACGCGGCAACCAATTTGCGCACAGCAAGGTTCCATAATGAGTAGATAATTTTTTTTTTTAGTGATGTTGGTTGAGGGATAAATATTGACCTGAATTCCCCTGCTCTTTTTTGAATAGTGGCAATGGGATCTTATACATCCACCAGAGAGGGCAGACAGGGCCTCGGTTTAACGTCTCATCCGAAAGACTGTCCCTCCGACAGTGTAGCACTCCCTCAGTACTGCAGAGGTGTCTCCCGTTATGTGCGCAAATCTCTGGAGTGGGCCGTAATGACTTACTGACTCAGAGGCGAGAATGCTACCACTGGGCAGAAGTCAGAGAGCGAGGGGCGAAGGCTTCTTCGAGGTGGAAATCAATGCTGGCTCAGGCCTAACACCTTGACTAAGTTTAACCTCCGAGATGGATCAATGCTGGCTTATGCCTAACACCTCCAACAGCCCGGGGGACGAATCAACAGAGGCGACTGCTGTTGCTGACTGCAGACTCGCTGACCCAAGACCTCCACGCTGTCTCATCAGACATCTAACCAACCGTCTGTCCGGTTGTGGCGTTCCGCTTCGGGAGTCGTAGGTCACTTTCTACTGTCACGGGTTGTATGTCTATTATACTCAGCTTAAACCATATGTAATATCTGATTATGCTTTAAAACTGTAGCTCTTTAGTAAAAGCCTTGCAACTTCTAAAACCCTTTGGGTAATCTGTGCGTGGCCTGTGATCCTAATCTTACAAGGCTGAGAAAAGAAACACGTGTCCCAGTTATGCAGGCTGCTTGGCAGGGTACCAAGAAGTGTGTTCTGTCCTCTCTGGCGGTTACCAGGTTCAGGAAGAGGCAAGGAGTTTCTGCACAGCAGATCAATTCAACTTTTCTAACCTCCAGCTCAAAAGTGGCAATGGCCTGGGATCATGTTTCTTGCCTACACTCTGACTGGATTAACGCTAGCGGGTTAAAACGAGCAACAAAATACCTGAACGGCAAGATCTGAAACAACAGTTGCTGTCTGAAATAGTATAAAAACATAACATTTTACAATATTGGTGGTATTACCTGTTTTGCCATTTTCATGAATACTTCGTCTTCTACCCATTTTCCTGAAATAGCATTATACCTATTAATACAGAAAATCAAGGGGGGGGGTTATTTGAATTATTAATCATTTCTCCACACCCACCTGTCCCCTCACTTTCCATACACAGCCCCCTCCACCACACTGAGGGGGGGGGGGGGGGGATAGGACATCACTGGTCCATTGGTGGCCAGAAGGTGAGCAAGCCAGATAAGGGCAGCTGTTCCTCCTCCCTTGAGGAAGCTATTCAGGTCAAGTGAATTGAACTCACCCAATTGGGACCAGCAAACCCAAAAGAAAAAGAAAACTTGTATTTCTATTGCGCCTTTCACGATCTCAGGAGTACCGAAGCACTTTACAACTGAAGAAGTATTTTTGACTTGGTCACTCTGTAATGTAGGATAACCAAGTCAGCCCTTGGACTTGGAGCCTTCTGGTTAGCTGTAAAACTCAACAATTGGAGCTTCTCTGTGTTGCCAAAGGTGGCTCTATTAAAGAATCTAATCATTGTAACTCTTTATATATCTTTGATACAGCAGTGCTGGCCACTTCCAGAAGCGGACCCCACGTTCCCTACATTGACAGCTCACCCGCACTATCTAGTATCTCATAATATGCTAGCGTAACTTGAACAAATGGATCTTTGCTCTTTTATGGCTTCTCTGGACAGGGTGACCCTTGATGCATTCCCTGTCCAGGGATTGGCCAATGGAGCTGCCAATTAAACCAGCTAGTGGCTTCTGAAAATTAGATTCCTACCAGCCAACCCCATGTTGTGTAAGCAGAACACAGTTTCTCCCATCATAATATGTATGAATGCCCACTGGAAGAGTCTGAAACAAGACAACAAATGATCTATTGTCCCAGATTGCTATGAGTAACAGTTACAATGTCTCAATTGCACCCATCTGCCTCTCTGTGTCAAGGTGACAGAAAGAATGCTGGACACTTGAGAATGTAAAAATCCTGAACCCAAGTTGATATCAGGAACATATCATAGCTTAAACCAAAAATCTAGGTCAAATAGCCAACAATTCTTAGTCGGTGAAGTGCTCTTGGATGCGCTTAATAGGCAGATTATGGTTGACCATGGTAGATATCTGGGAACAAGCTGCCTGCCTACAATGACCAACGAATACTGCAGGGAACAGAGAGGGTAAAATTACAGGAGAAAATCTGTTGTATGCTGCAGCTTCCTCAATGGTTCAGTGGTTAAAGGCATCACCTGGTGTGGTACTGAGCCATACAGATCAGAAGTTCCTACTTATGAACACTAATCTGTGTTAAGCTAGCGGCTCTCAGTTTAGCCAGCAGTTGGAGTGCTACAATTGGCCCGAGTGTCTCTGGGCTGGAGAGGACAAGCAGCCAGGGTTCCCAACGCTGATTGCTATTCAGTGACTCCCAGCTGGAAAGGCCACCTGCATTGGATGTCAGGCGTCCAGGCGCAGACATATGGTCATTTGGGTGTAGTACCGGAGGAAATAAAGTTATTGACTTCAGGGGGAAAAAGGGAGTTTGTAATCTCAATCTTCCAGCAAAATCCCGCCCCTCCAAAAAAAATCTGTGTCATTTACAGACTATATTTACAGTCTGGGAAAGTAACAGCTGCTACAGGATGAAACTGTTACCAAAAAAAATCCAGGCTCTGCCCCCTACTCAAATCTACCCTCCACGGCACTATATATGACTAGACCAACTTGCTGTTAAATTTTGCAAACAACAATTTTACCCACTGCTCCAAGAAGCTTGGCTGCGCAGCACATCCTATAACCCCATGAGCGGAGTGGGAATAGTGAGGTTACCTTTTTGACAACCAGATCAACAGATTGTTATTTTCCCCACAATAAAAAGTTTTAAAAAGCATTTCACAACTATGCTTGCTGGAACTTCTATTTCCAGTAGAAACTGGCGGGTCTATTTTTGGCTCATGAATAGGAACAGAATTGTTAACAGTCTGAACAGCAGCCACATACAATAGTCAGCAACAGATCTCATTAGCTCTGTTGTGATGTTTTGTAACAACAATGTGCTGGCATTATTCATGAAAGCACAAAGTAATCACTAGATGCTTTAATTACAGGGTGTACCCTCAGATACAAACATGATTGTTCAGTTCCCAGTGGGTTTAACATAAACTGCAGAGCTGCAAGTTGGACTAAGCTGGCAAAAAGCCAAGTTCAATAATAAATCTAGAACATACTGTGTGGCTGTAGCTTTGCAGCAGTTATTAATGCTTGCTTACAATATTGCTATTTAAAGGTTGCCCTCTCCTACGCAGGAGTTTTCAGCCCTGTTTTAATCAGCAAAGCGGTCCAAGCATGTTTTAAAACAACAGAATTTCAATTATAGTGAAATACAAAGCAAGAAATAAGAATAAATCTTTTGAGCTGAAATTCCTTCAACGGTTTAGTGTATAATATTTATGAAGCTTAATTAAATTCTAGTAGAAGCATTTTTTCTCTCCTGAAGACACCATGGTCTTGGAGAGGGTGCAGAGGAGATTTACTACAATGGTACCAAAGATGAGAGACTTCAGTGACGTGCAGAGATGGGAGAAGCGGGGATTGTTCCCCTTAGAGCAGAGAAGGTTAAGGAGAGATTTAATAGAGGCGTTCAGAGTTATGAGGAGTTTTGATAAGAGTAAATAAGGTTGTTATGATCTGGAATGCACTGCCGGAAAGGGTGGTGGAAACAGATTCAAAGGTAACTTTCAAAAGGGAATTGGATCTCTACTTAAAAAGGAAAAAGTTGCAGGGCTATGAGGAAAGAGCAAGGGAGTGGGACTAATTGGAAAACTCTTTCAAAGAGCTGGCACAGGCACGATGGGCCGAATGGCCTCTTTCTATGCCGTATGATTCTATGATGGCTATGATCCATTCTGGGATATAGTACCACAGGCACCAGCTGTCTTCGGGTACCTTGACCCAAGTGACCATTCTTCATGCGAGAGCCTAGACAGTGGGCACAACTCAGCCCAATGCTGGCCTCACCCAGCTTCACTTTCCAGCAGGGGTCACTGGATAATGATCAGAAAATCCTGCCAATATTTCCTCTCCCTAGCCAAGGCACGAAGGACAACTGTAGCATTCCAACTGTTGGCCTCAGCACAGACTTGCACCCTTCCTAGTCTGTATAATTCACCAGGCTGATACCTGGGATGGCAGGAATGACGTATGAGGAGAAATTGGGTCGATTGGGCTTGTACTCGCTGGAGTTTAGAAGAATGAGAGGGGATCTCATTGAAACTTATAAAATTCTAGCAGGACTAGACAGACTAGATGCTGGAAGGATGTTCCCGATGGTCGGGGAGTCCAGAACCAGGGGTCACAGTCTAAGGATAAGGGGTAAGCCATTTAGGACAGAGATGAGGAGGAATTTCTTCACCCAGAGAGTGGTGAACCTGTGAAATTCTCTGCCAAAGAAGGCAGTAGAGGCCAATTCATTAAATATACTCAAGAAGGAGTTGGATATATTTCTTAAGGCTAAAGGGATCAAGGGATATGGAGAGAAGGCAGGAACAAGGTACTGAATTTGGATGATCAGCCATGATCTCATCGAATGGCAGAGCAGGCTCGAGGGGCCAAATGGCCTACTCCTGCTCCTATCTTCTATGTCTATGTCTATGACTTGGCACCACACCAGCAGTGCATTTCCCCATTAAGCTATTGTGGAAGCAGTTGTAAGTTAGTGAGATAACACATACTGCTTGCAGTCCTCAATCAAACAAATAGCGCGAATAGGTCTACCCATCTCCGTTTTTGATTAAGGGAGAACACTTCCTAAATAACAACAGAAAATGCTGGAAAAACTCAGCAGGTCAGGCAACATCCGTGGACAGAAATTTGAGTTGACGTTTCGGGTCGAACCCTTCTTCCCAAGTTTGGTTGACATCTGGTCAAACAACTTGAGGAGAGAAGCTTGTGATCTCAGATAGTACCACAACATTAATCCTCCTCTATTTAAAACAGTACAGGGTGCAAGGAAGAACCAAGACTTTGCCTTTTGTACAGGAAAAAGTTTCAACACTGTTGTTGCTTTATTTCAGTAGAGCACTTGAGAAATGCCACCTGGCAGCGCAGTGAATTTATGTTTTGGCACATCCTAATGGCAGCTCTTGAACAGCATTTAGAATAATGCTTAGACAGACTTCCTGCTGGTCCTCAGCTTCAACAGATCCCAACTCTGCTGTTCTCAATTGTGTTTACTGTGTGTTAAACTCTGTTTCTCACGCAGAATCGGTTATTTTTTAATAACACACCAAGGCACACATTTCAGACTCACGGGAATCAAAAGATGGAATTAAAGCAACACGAGATATAGACCTGTAACGAGTTGCTGACTCGGTCTCAATTTCTTCCAGATGGAATTCTGCCCAAGGATCAGGCATGTGTTTGGCTTTTTCCACTGCATGTTTCCAAGCATCCTGCAAAACAGACGAAACAGCTCAGTTTCCTGATCCAAGCTCTGGTGCCAAAACTGCATTTCATTTATACAATGCATTCTACATAGGCTACTCTGGTTAGACCACTTTTGCAATTGTAAATCGTGATCTATTATCACAACCATAGAAGTGGTGGAAGCCACCCCATCCTGTTACTGCAATGGTACATAATTACATGGTACAAGGGTTCCTTTAATAAAAAAGGAAAGGTTCAATAACAACATGGTACTGAAGGGGGAGTGTACTGTCATGCATATTCAGAGCCATGTATTTACAGTATACACACATTTCCTTTGCAGATTGCAGTGCAGGGAGAAACTTCAACAGTGCAGGGAGAAACTTCAAATTGGATTTGAGAAGATCAGTAAGTGTACAAAAATGTTACATTATTTTAGCCTGCTCCAAACTGAATTTCAGAATTCACCTTATAAAGCATGATGTTAGTTAAAACAGTAAAGGTTAGTGTCTAGATAATTGTTTCACTGATCACTGCTGTATTTTAAGAAAAAAAAGAGAAACTCTAAACTCCTGTGAAATAAATTTAGGTAATTTTACCATAAAAGTACAATGGATGTGGATTTACTTCTCATTTTATCTCGGATTTTTATGGGCAGCAAAAAGGTGTCTATAGTTTTCTGATACTGCATATGCCACCTATGTCAAATCATTTTATCCATTCACCCAGTCATAAAAATAAGTACAACTGACAAGTCAGTAATCTACCAGATCCCACTTCCACTCCAGTAAAAGCTCCTTTTCAAATGCAGAACTGAAAAGTTAACAGAACCAGCAAACTGTTTCTTACAAAGCCGGTTCACTGAGCCCAGTTGAGCAAGCTTCTGGTGCATTGTTTTCATGCAGTGAGCATTCAGGCACATGCCTAAGTTAGGTGCAATATTTGCTTTCACATGCTAGTTTGCACCATAGCTGATATTTATCACAATAAGTATGTAGCACCAAGTAAGCAGCCAAGACCAGAGTCAAACTTACTGATCCTCCTATTTCAACTTTATTTTTTCTCCCATTGTCCAGTCTCTTCCCACCTACATCCGCGACTCTTCCAACAAACGCCCTCCGCCACTTTAACAGTTTCCAATTTCGTGGCCCTAACCGTCTCCTTCACCATGGACATCCAATCCCTCTACACCTCCATCCCCCACCAGGATGGCCTGAGGGCGCTCCGCTTCTTCCTTGAACAGAGGCCCAACCAGTCCCCATTCACCACCACCCTCCCCCGCCTGGCTGAACTTGTTCTCACATTGAACAACTCCTCCTTTGACCCCACTCACTTCCTCCAAATAAAAGGTGTTGCTATGGGAACCCGTATGGGCCCCAGCCAATGTTCCCTCTAATTTTTATTTTAGGTGAGTAGTTCCTTTAAATTTGCTGTGTGGCCGTGCATGCACCATATCTGTTCCAGCTTTACAGCTGGTGAGCGGCCTGCACGGGACCTCCCGATCGCTAGCTTGGGGGGGGGGGGGGGGGCGGCAGGGAATGTTGGTCCTAGCTATGCCTGCCTTTTCATGGGATATGTGGAACATTCTTTGTTCCAGTCCTACTCGGCTCCCCTCCCTCACCTCTTTTTCCAGTACATTGATGATTGTATCGTGCCGTTTCCTGCTCTTGGCCCGAAGTGGAAAATTTCATCAAATTTGCTTCCAATTCCCATCCTTCCATCACCTTCACATGGTTCATCTCCAACTCTTCCCTTCGCTTCCTTGCCTTCTCTGTCTCCATTTCTGGGGATAGGCTATCGACCAATATCCACTATAAGCCCATTGACTCTCTCAGCTACCTTGACTACACTTCCTCCCACCCTGCTTCCTGTAAGGACTCTAGTCCATTCTCCCAGTTTCTCCATCTCCGCCGCATCTGTTCTGATGATGCCACCTTCCATACTAGTGCTTCCGATATGTCTTCCTTTTTCCTCAACCGAGGATTCCCCTCCACTGTGGTTGACACGGTCCTCGACTGTGTCCATTCCATTTCCCGTACTACTTCTCACCCCTTCCCCTCCCTCCCAGAACCACGATAGGGTTGCCCTTGTCTTCACCTTTCACCCCACCAGCGTCCACATTCAACAGATCATCCTCTGCCATTTCCAACACCTCCAGAGTGATCCCACCACCAAACACATCTTCCCCCTCCCCTCCTTTTTCAGTATTCCTCTATCACCCCAACACCCCTTCCCCTGCAAGCGCAGGAGATGCAACACCTGCCCTTTTACCTCCTCCCTTCCCACCATCCAGGGCCCCAAATACTCCTCCTAGGTGAAACAGCGATTCACTTGCACTTCTTTCAATTTAGTATACTGTATTCGCTGCTCACGATGCAGTCTTCTCTACATTGGGGAGACCAAACGCAGATTGGGTGACCGTTTTGCGGAACACCTCTGTTCAGTCTGCAAGTGTGACTCGGAGCTTCCGGTCACCTGTCACTTTAATTCGCCGCTTCACTCCCACTCTGACCTCTCTGCCCTCGGCCTCCTGCACTTTACCAACGAAGCTCAATTTAAGCTCGAGGAACAGCACCTCATCTTTCGATTAGGCACTTTACAACCTTCCCGACTCAATACTGAATTCAACAATTTCAGACCATAACCTCTGCCCCCATTTTTTCAAACGGCAGCTGTGGTTGATGATTCTGCCATTTCCATTTACACCTCCTCTAGGCCCATCTTTTGTTTCTTTACTTGTCCCATTACCATCTCCTTTTACCTTGCAACATCATCCCTTTTGTCATTTAATCTCTCCTGCCTTCCACCTTATCACAGACTTTCCCTGTTGTTCTTTCCTCCCCTCCCCTCTTTCCCTGTCTTTGTACTTGCTTAAAACCTGTTACATCTTTAACCTTTTCCAGTTCTGATGAAAGGTCATTGATCTGAAACATTAACTCTATTTCTCTCTCCACAGATGTTGCCTGACCAGATGAGTGTTTCCAGCATTTTCTGTTTTTATTACTGATCCTTCTTCTGATTACCGAGCGGCTGCAGAACATTCTGAGGCGGGAAGGTGAATAGCCAGAGATCGTAGTCCATATCGGTACTGTCTTTCGGATGAGACGTTAAACCAAGGCCCCATCTGCTTTCTCAGGTGGACGTAAAAGATCCCATGGCGCTATTTCGAAGAAGAGCAGGGGAGTTCTCCCCGGTGTCCTGGCCAATATTTATCCCTCAACCAACATAACAAAAACAAATTATCTGGTCAGTATCACATTGCCGTTTGTGGGAGCTTGCTGTGCGCAGATTGGCTGCGCGTTTCCCACATTACAACAGTGACTACACTTCAAAAATACTTCATTGGCTGTAAAGCGCTTTGAGACGTCTGGTGGTCGTGAAAGGCGCTATAGAAATGCAAGTAACAACAGAAAATGCTGGAAAAACTCAGCAGGTAATGGGCCATCTCGTCTAGCTTCTAATACCTTTTATTGTCTCTTTTACTTCTTTTGTTTCTTTTATTCTTTTGTCCGATCGCAGCCCTGCCTCCGATCTATCTTCTTTTCTTTCCAGTTTTGAAGAAGGGTTCGACCCAAAACGTCAACTCAAATTTCTCTCCACGGATGTTGCCTGACCTGCTGAGTTTTTCCAGCATTTTCTGTTGTTATTTCAGATTTCCAACATCTGCAGTATTTTGCTATCATAGAAATGCAAGTCTTTCTTTCTTCTTTCTTTCAATGACATAGGTAGAAAGAGGGAGGAGGTCCTGCAGGCAGATTTCAGGGAGCTAGGAAAGAAATTAAAAAGCAGGACCTCAAAAGGTAGTGGGGGAGGTGGGACCTGTACAGGTCAGACATGTTGCACCTCAACAGGGCCGGAACCAATATCCTCACGGGGAGGTTTGCTAGTGCTGTTGGGGAGGGTTTAAACTAATTTGGCAGGAGGATGGGCACCGGAATGTAACATTAGAAAGGGGAAATAAAGTGCTCAAAGGATTGGGAGAGGCAGAGAACACTAAAGTAAGAAGTAGTAAGGTATTAGGTGGGGTAAAACTAAGAGAGAATACAGGCTGGTCTAAGATGGGTTTACAGTGTATGTGAACGCACGAAGCGTAGTAAACAAGGTAAGTGAGCGACAGACACAAATAGCCACATGGGAATATGATGCTGTGGCAATAACTGAGACATGGCTCAAAAAAGGGCAGGATTGGGTATTAAATATTCCTGGTTATAAAGTGTTCAGGAAAGATAGGAGGTGGTGTGGCAGTATTGGTCAAGGAGAATGCTACAGTGCTGGAGAGGGAGGATGTCTTGGAGGGGTCAAGGACAGAATCTATATGGCTAGAGTTAAGAAATAATAGAGGTGCCATTACACTACTAGGTGTATTCTATAGACCACCAAATAGTGGGAAAAATATGGAGGAGCAAATTTGCAGAGAATTTAGAGAGAGGGGCAAGAATTATAGAGTAGTGGTAATGGGGGACATACAAACATACGAATTAGGAGCAGGAGTAGTCCACTCGGCCCTTCGAGCCTGCTCCACCATTCAATAAGATCATGGCTGATCTGATTACTCCACATTCCCGCCTACCCCCGATAACTTTTCACCCCTTGCTTACCAAGAATCTATCTACCTCAAAAATATTCAAAGACTCCGCTTCCACTGCCCTCTGAGGAAGAGAGTTCCAAAGACTCACAACCCTCTGAGAAAAATGACTTCAAATATCCTAATATAGACTGGGATCGTAATAGTGTTAAGGGCAAAGAAGGGGAAGAATTTCTGAAGTGCGTTCAGGAGAACTTTCTTGATCAGTATGTTTCCGGCCTGATGAGGGAGGAGGCATTACTGGATCTGGTTCTGGGGAATGAGGTAGGTCAAGTGGAGCAAGTGTCAGTAGGTGAATATTTAGGGAACAGTGATCATAAGGTTTAGATTAGCTATGGAAAAGGACAGGGAGCAATCTAGAGTAAAAATGTTTAACTGGGGGAAGGCCAATTTCAGTGGGATGAGAACGGATCTGGCCCAGGTAAACTGGAATCAAAGATTGGCAGGCAAAACTGTAATGGAACAAAGGGCTGTCTTTAAAGAGGAAATAGTTGAGGTACATTCCCACTAGGGGGAAAGGCAGGGCAACTAAAGTCAGGTTTCCCTGGATGACAAAAGAGATAGAGAATATGAAGAAGCAGAAAAAGAGCGCATATGACAGGTGTCAGGTTGCAAATACATCTGAGAATCAGGCTATATATAGAAAGGTCAGAGGAGAAGTGAAAAAGAAAATTAGAGGGGCAAAGAGAGGGTATGAGAATAGAATGGCAGTCAACATAAAAGGTAATTCAAAAGTCTTCTATAGGCATATAAATAGTAAAAGGGTAGTAAGAGGAGGGGTGGGGCCGATTAGGGACCAAAAAGGAGACCTATGCATGGAGGCAGAGGGTATGGCTGAGGTACTAAACAAGTACACTTTGCATCTGTCTTCACCAAGGAAGAGGATGCTGCCATAGACATAGTAAAGGAGGAGTGGAGATACTTGATAGGATAAAAGTTGATGAAGAGGAGGTACTAAAAAAGGCTGGCTGTACTTAAAGTAGATAAGTCACCAGGAGCGAGTGGGATGCATCCTAGGATGCTGAGGGAATCAAGGGAGGAAATCACGGAGGTACTGGCCATAATATTCTAATCCTCCTTCGAAACGGGATTGGTGCCAGAGGACTGGAGAATTGCAAATGTTACACCATTGTTCAAAAAAGGGTGTAAAGGTAAACCCAGCAACTACAGGCCAGTCGGTAGTGGGGAAGCTTTTAGAAACAGTAATCAGGGACAAAATTAACAGTCACTTGGACAAGTGTGGATTAATTAAGGAAAGCCAGCACGGATTTGTTAAAGGCAAATCGTATTTAACTAACTTGATTTGAGTTCTTTAGAGGTAACAGAGAGGGTTGATGAGGGTAATGCAGTTGACATAGTGTACATGGATTTCCAAAAGGTGTTCGACAAAGTTCCACATAATAGACTTGCCAGCAAAGTTGAAGCCCATGAAATAAAAGGGACAGTGGCAGCATGGATACAGAATTGGCTAAGTGATATGAAACTGAGAGTAGTGGTGAACAGTTGTTTTTCGGACTGGAGGAAGGTATACAGTGGTGTTCCCCAGCGTCGGTTCTAGGACCACTGCTTTTCTTGATAAATATTAATGACTTGGATGTGGGTGTACAGGGCACAATTTCAAAATTTGCTGATGACACAAAATTTGAAAGTATAGTGAACAGTGAGGAGGATAGTGATAAACTTCAAGAAGACATAGACAGGCTGGTGGAATGGGCGGACAAGTGGCAGATGAAATTTAACGCAGAAAAATATGAAGTGATACATTTTGATAGAAAGAATGAGGAGAGGACATATAAACTAAATGGTACAATCCTGAAGGGGGTGCACGACCAGAGAGACCTGGGGGTATGTGTGCACAAATCGTTGAAGATGGCAGGGCAGGTTGAGAAAGCAGTTAAAAAGGCTTATGGGATCCTGGGCTTCATAAATAGAGGTATAGTGTACAGATGTGTGGAAATTATGATGAACCTGTATAAAACATAGGTTCAGCCCCAAATGGAGTACTGTGTCCAATTCTAGGCATCACACTTTAGGAAGGATGTGAAGGCCTTAGAGAGGGTGCAGAAAAGATTTATGAGAATGATTCCAGGAATGAGGGCTTTCAGTTACGTTGATAGACTGCAGAAGCGGAGGTTGTTCTCCTTGGAACAGAGAAGATCGAGAGGAGATTTGATAGAGGTGTTCAAAATCATGAGGGGTCTGGACAGAGTAGATCGAGAGAAACTATTCCCATTGGTGGAAGGGTCGAGAACCAGAGGACACAGATTTAAGGTGATTGGCAAAAGAACCAAAGACGACATGAGGAAAAACTTTTTTACACAGCGAGTGGTTAGGATCTGGAATGCACTGCCTGAAAGGGTGGTGGAGGCAGACTCAATCGTGGCTTTCAAAAGGGAATTGGATAAGTACCCGAAGGAAAACATTTGCAGGGCTACGGGGAAAGGGCGGAGGGATGGGACTGGCTGAAGTGCTCTTGCAGAGAGCTGACACGGGCTCGATAGGCCGAATGGCCTTCTTCAGTGCTGTAATCATTCTATGATTCTATGGTTCGTTTCTTTTAAGGCCACAATACATAAATTGCAATAAACTTTTAAGATTATAGTCGCCAAACACAAAAGGGCAGATTCTGCAAATCCTGCAACAAATGAAAAACAAAAAAATTGTTGAAAAACTTTTTAAAAAATCATAACTTGACAATGCAGTAGATATAAAGGAATATAAATGCAGTATACTATCTCAATCATTACAAACTTTAACAAATGGCCGTACAGTTGCTATTTGAATTATTACCTAATCACTTTTGAAAGTGGAGTCTTCTGCATAAAATTTAGCATCCAAAGCACTAACCTTTTTGTGGCACATTATACACTTAACGGAGACAAGGCAAGAATATTTATTCTGGATCTCTTTAACTTTACAAGCTGATTTACACTGCATTTGAGGTCAACTCGACAGCGAATAACATGGTTTTACGCAGAAGACCCTACTTTCAAAAGTGATTAGGTAATCATTCAAATAGCAATGGTAAGGCCATTTGTTAAAGTTTGTAATTATTGAGATAGTATACTGCATTTATATTCCTTATATCTACTGCACTGTCAAGTTATGATTTTTTTTAAAAGTTTTTCAACAATTTTTTTGTTTTTCCATTTGTTGCAATTTTAACAATTTCTTCGGAGAAAAACCAGTCCATTTTCACTTGAAATTTTGCTTGAACATTTTCTGCTCAGTTTAAGCTCTAATGTCATTGAAAAAATAGCTCGCCAATCTGGAATATTAAACAGTGGAAGAAATTAAAAATGTGTCAATACATGATTCAATTTTTGGGAATACAAGGGGACCATCTACTGGAAAATGTGAACTGAAAGATTCAGTTGCTGTTGGAATCCGTACATAGAATATGACTTAAGTTAGGATAACTTGGCATGAGCAGGAAGCATTACGGATGAATGCCTCATGGATGACTATGGTTACTATGGGATATCTTTGCTTGTAAGAACAACAATGAGTTCTGTGAGAAAACAGGCTCGAGAGCGACCTCGAGGCAAGGAACTGTAACCATCCGAAACAGATACGGTTAGAACAAGAGAAGCAAAGACAACATTTGAGGAGGCAGAAACAGGAGAAGACAGGACTGTTTCTGGTTAATCACAATGTAGCCTAAATCAAAAAGAAAACGGCTTGTATTTCTATTTTGCCTTTCACGACCTCAGGATGTCCCAAAGCACTTTACAGCCAATGAAGTACTTTTTTGAAGTGGAGTCACTGCAATAAAGTAGGAAATGTGGCAGCCAATTTGTGCACAGCAAGCTCCCATAAACAGTAATGAGATAAATGACCAGATAACCTGTTTTAGTGATGCTGGTTGAGGGATAAATATTGGCCAGAACACTGGGGAGAACTCCCCTGTTCTCCTTTGAATAGCACTGTGGGATCTTTTAAATCCAACTGAGAAGGCAGATGGGATCTCGGTTTAACATTGCATCTTGAAGATCATTGTACCTCCGACAATGCAGCACTCCCTCAGTACTGCACTGAAGTGTTAGTTTAGATTATGTGCTCAAATTCTGGAGTGGGACTTGAGACTTTCTGAATCAAAGGCAAGAGTGCTACCACTGAGCTGCAGAATGAGCGCAAAAGACCAGGAACCAGAGACAAAAATCAGGAGAACCCGAAAGCCTGGCAGGAAAAGGGTGATGTGAGTGAAAGCAACAAAAAGGGAAGGAAGAGGGAAACAGTCAGTGTGAGAGCAGCAGATGGCATGGGACAGGCTGAGTGGAACAGAGGACCCAAGGCACATTTAGCCTCAGGCAATTACAGTCAACAGCAGGGACAAAGCTCTCCTCTTAGTAGCACCTGCAAGCATAAAAGGAGGCAACCAATGGAGTTTTGATTGCTTTGGAGTGAGATTTTAGGGGGTTGTGTGGTCTTCCATTGGATTTGACCCCCTTTCACTCTTGTTCTTAGCTTTTAAATGCTTGCAGGTGTTTCTGCGTGCCTGCAAGCTTGCATCACGATGCAGAACAAGCAGACACATTGAACCAACTCCACATTAATTACAGCCCTATATGTGCCGTAAAGTCAAGTCTCTGTCCCACAAATCAGCTTGCAACAGGCCTACATGGGAGAGCAGTGCCACAGCAAGAGTGATAACAATATAAATTGGACTGTTGGGTAGAGGAGTGCATCTCTCCTCAGTGAACTGATCAATAAGGGTCTTAACACCGACTCAGTGGGCAGAAGTGCACGTAACTCCAGGTGGTCCATCAATTTACCCTGCCTAAGGGTGGCTGAGCTGCCAGTTCAGCCATACGGCTCAGCAATGTGCTGCTGAGATTGCTGGCCTATACGGACCTACCTCTAACGATGGGGAGCCTCTGCATCTGACACGGTAAAGTGACAAATGTGATTCCGTAGCACGTACTGTTGTTCTGATTTTGCAGAATCTGCTCTGCAATATAAACAGGGTGAATTTGGCACCACAGGAACCGGGCAATATCGCAGGACTGTTATTAGATATAAATAGGTTATTAGACTCCTCAATTACTAGCTGTAAAACATTGCAGTGTGTAGCACAACTTCATGTAAACTCCTCTGCATCACTCTTTCAAATTCTCCAAACACATGACTGAAAAGGTTAAATGGAACTGCATTTCTGCCCCCGTGTTTGACTGGATTAATACAGCCTTGGAACTATACGAAGCACACCCTTGTCCTGCTGCCTCGGCATCAGCATAATAGGGCTTTTAAAAAGAAAGTGGAAACAATCATGTGCTGTCTACTCCTGCTCTTAGTGTACACACTGGGGCGCTAAAGCTCATTCACTTCAGATTATTTTTTTTTTGTTTTCTTCCCCACCTTTCCTGAATGCATCGACTCTGACTGCAGTACAGGTCCACTGGCTGCTGTGCACAGCTCAGTCTTTATGTATGAGCCTAGGCAGCAAGTGGCATCCACAAAGGCATCATCATCATCGAGCCCTCATTCTGTTCTTTACTCAATGCTCAATGTCCTTTCTGGGTGGGCGGGAGAGAGGGAGGAGAAAGGGGATCACTGGATAGTGATTGCCCTGAAATTAAAGACCGGGGCTTCTTCAAAATAATGGCTCTCCAATTTGGATTTGAGGACAGTTAATAACCTACCACTCCCAGCAGTGTTTTGTCAATTCTATTTGTTTTTAAACAGCCAGACTAAAAGCAAAGCCACAGCTGGTTTCTGCTGTGTTTTGGAGCCTTGGTGCTCTCTGTGTCATTGGCACCGTCTCAAATAAAGTAGCACAGCACATTCTTCACATAAACACCGATGTACTAATCACATTGTTGTAACGTTCAACCCCTATTTGTGACCTTTGACTGTACTTTGTGTGACGTGAGCAGTTGACTCATGTAATGGACAGTACAACCCAAGTTCCCGCACATCGACCACACCCAAAATACACATAGTAAATGGAGGCATTGGACTGGGTTTAACGAAATATTTAACCACTGCAGTTATTAGGGAGGAAAACAGTTGTCGTTGCGACTAAGAGACTTTTTTTTTAAATTGACAAACCACATGAAATCGAAAACTAGTGATAGGTGATGCCAAGCTTGGATTTCAATACTGAAGACAACAACAACTTGCATTTATATAGCGCCTTTAATGTAGTAAAGCATCCCGGGGTGCTTCACAGGAGCGAAATCAAACAAAATTTGACACCGAGCCACATAAGGAGATGTTAGGACAGGTGATGAGGTAGGTTTTAAGGAGCGTCTTAAAGGAGGAGAGTGAGCTCGAGAGGTGGAGAGGTTTAAGACTGCGGAGGGAAGGAAGGGTTTGAGGGAGGCAAGGAGTTTTCCAGTGTTGAGATCCAGGAAAAGAATGAGGCAACGAGAGGAGTCTCGGTTCGAACACGGCGAGAATGAAAAGCAGAATTAAATGATGAGTTATGAAGACATGCAGGGAAACAGACACCACAATATAAATAGAGCGGGCACAAGATGGTGAAAGTTCAGAATACGCAGTGAAATAATTACATATATAGGACCTACCCGACCTTGGTCAGTTAATGAGCCAAACTTAGGAGGGGTCTGGTGATTCTGAAGGATACATGGAAGATAATTTAGAAATACAAAAATTTACAAAAAGCAAATACAGGCAATTTTTATTTGAATCAAAAGCATTGCCTGTCAGATTTATCTTTGGCCTAGTTACAACATTTCATTATGTTTCTGATTATGAGAAAGTCCCCATCTATATTGTTGGTTCCTCCAGTCAACACTAATAAAAGGTTATTCTTGTTTATAAATGAGGAAAGACCCCAACAGTTAACTGATTGTTTACTGCACAAAATGCTATGATTTGGTCAAATTATTTCTCTGAACTCATATTGATTAATTAAAAAGTAACACTTAAATATTGGAGTAAAACTAACTGGTGAATGTTTCAGTATTTTTTAAACCACTTATATTTTAGGACTAATATGGGGGACTTTTATTTTTCCATCTCAGTTTTAAGATTTGTAATCTTCTAAAATGTTTCAGGCAAGTTTGGTGCATCTTTGTTTATAGAGCTCTGTTTCACTTATTTCACCAGAACAGATAACTACAAGTCTTAGATAATCCCCGAGACAACAGTCAACAGACGTAAACACGACAGATGTGTGCATCAATAAAACCTCCCTAATACAGCAACATACGCTATGTAAAATAGAAACCAAGGTTGCAGAGATGACGTTATCATCAGTTTATGATATTAAGTGCAGCTCTAGAGTAGTGTACAAGTAAAATAGAATTATCCAGATACAGGGACTTCCAAATGAACAGCATTATTCTAAGAACACAGCGTCATTCTAATACCCCTAAAATAATCAGTTGTTGAACACCCAATATTTGAAAGAAACATACCACTGTAGTTTAAAACACATAAGCAATTGTTTCTTGCAAATAACCTGCTATTTCTGTCTGAAAAATAAGACCAAGTCCCATTTACGCAACGAGTGGTTAGGATCTGGAACGCACTGCCTGATAGGGTGGTGGATACAGGTTCAATAGTAGCCTTCAAAAGGCAATTGGATAAATACTTGAAGGAGAAAAAATTGCAGGGATATGGGGAAAGAGTGAAGGGGAGTGGGACTAACTGGATTGCTCTTCGAAAGAGCTGGTGTAGACATGATGGGCCGAATGGCCTCCTTCTGTGCTGTACACATAGATCCTTAATCCTTTTGTTTACACTTTTAGGAAAACAAATCAAAATCCTTTAATATTTTTTTAAAGCAGGAGATGGGACTTTCCCACTGCTGTGCAGTCCAAGAAACAAAATGCCTAAAAAGGTTAACCTGCCAGCAAACTTCCCCACTTGTTCCTACACAACACACATTCTCACCCCCTGCCCTCACCATCCCCAAATCCCCAAACCAATAACAAACTGATCTGATGGTGTTGGGATTGAAATCCCACTGTGTGATATTAGTAACAAAAGCATGCCAATGAAATTCCTTTATCTGCTACTAACAAAGATGTTAACCCATTTACTTCAAACGCATTAAGGTCTTTTTTAAAACAGCAGAAAAAGGAATGTCATACGAATGAATGTGTTTGTTACTAATATCCCACAGCGCAATTTCAATCTAACTACAGGTATAGCATGACTAAACCCTGCCAAGCACATCATTAATTCCAACTAGGAAACTATTATAAATACTGCCAGGCTAACCTGTAAACATCTAAACCCGGATATCAAGCTGAGTAAAATGAATGCTCACCGACCTCTGCAATCTCAAGGAGCCATGATGGCCATTATGTGTGGTGGACACAATAAAGTCTGAGTTTATAAACAGCCAAGCTTTCATTTATCAGTGTCATATAAGCATTTGCAAATGCACATACAAGGCTTTCATTTATTGCTATATAAATGCTGTTTAATACCACAAGCATCGTTTGTTAGTAAACATACATGTAATGCACTAGTCAAGGGCAAGGGGCACAAAAGCAAAATGAGGAATCTGCAGACCATACCTTAAAGTTGAAAGACTTTAAAGGGGAGCTGGAGGTTTCACAAAATTTGTTCTTCCTGAAATTGTGGTTACAGGTCTTACTTGGTTTATTATGGTCGTCATAATCCGTAATGGAGCAAATAAGATACTGTTCGTCATCATCACTATCATCGCTTGAGTCTCTATTTCCATCGCCAACTCCTTCAATGTCAAAGATCAGATCGTCCTCTGCCATGCTTAAATGTTGATACTCCCAGCCTTAGAATTCTGTCTTGCAAAACAGGTTTGCCTGTAAAGAGCAAACAGATTGGCACATCATATACTTGCGACACAAATCGACTTTGCTTCATTATCGGACTTTTGTTTTAAGGAAACTATTTAGTAAGTAAAATGTTCGGTGTAATAATGTTCCTCAACAGTTTCAGTGAATTTTTTTTTGAGAGTTTACATTATTTATACAGCCACTGTCCACTTTCAGTTTCGGTTTTGTTGGAGGAGTAGTCTCAAACATTTCAAATCATATTCCACCCACACAGGCATATTTAATACATATCAGGACCATCTGTTAATGTCACACCCCCTCTCCGTTTATGCCTTTATTTTTACCTCCCCTCTCGTGCAGCTCTCTACCACACGGACTATTCCTGCTAGGAGGGCAGGGCAGGGCAGTCCAGACTGCAGACGAGTCAAAAACTGTCAACTGAAACCAGTGAGGTTGGGCGACAGCTGGATCTAGCCTCGGATACGTGACTGAGGAAGTAAAAAGGTGGGACTATGAATCGATAAAGTACATTGAGTACCTAGTGGTGCAGCAACATGGAGTGTCCCAAATAGAGAGCACGTACCCAACTTCTGGAACTTCTCACTAAAGAATGCAGTGCCCAGCTGCTAAAAGACCACTCTATAGATGTGTCTTGAAGCCACCTCTTTGACACTGAACATTTCTGCCAGTCCTGGGAATGATCAGTGGACAGTGATATTAACAAGCACACCAAAAGAATACCCAAATAAAGCACCGACAAGCAATGCTTGTGGGGCTGGGTGCACGTATATATTTATATAATGTAAGCCAGCTGCTCCACAAATGCTGTGCACAAAGTGATTTCCAGAGCTTTACTGCAACAGTAGATTCCTATAGCAGAGTCATTAAAGCATTTGCTGCTGTGGAATCAAACTCACAGAAGCTCAGGTTCGACACAAAAGGTGCTCACCTTCACATTCAAACTTCATTTCATTCATAAACTCATACGGCACAGAAAGAGGCCATTCGGCCTGTGCCGGCTCTTTGAAAGAGCTCTCCAATTAGTCTCACTCCCCTGCTCTTTCCCCCAAACCCTGCAAACTTTTCCTTCAAGTATTTATCCAATTCTCTCTTGAATGTTACGATTGAATCTGCTTCCACTGCCCTTCCAGTCAGCACATTCCAGATCACAACAACTCGCTGTGTAAAAAAAAATTCTCATCTCCCCCTCTGGCTCATTTGCCAATTACCTTAAATCTGTGTCCTCTGGTTACTGACTCTCCTGCCAGTGGAAACAGATTCTCCCTATCTACTCAATCAAAGCCTTTCATAATTTTGAACGCCTCTATTAAATCTCCCCTTAACCTTCTCAGCTCTAAGAAGAACAATCCCAGCTTCTCTAAGTCCCTCCAATATAACAGAAGTCCCTCATCCCTGGTACCATTCTAGCAAATTCAGCCAGACACAAATTGATTTTTTATTCTGACCCACCCTGCCCCCACTACAATTTTCTTCCCTAGTCACCAAAAGGTACTGCCAAAGGTCCTTTTTTAAAATAATTCTCTTCCTGAAGGCATTGCCGCTCACTGGAGTACAGTTTCACAAGCATTAAGTGTCGTTCAGTACACCACCCAAGTGGCCATTATTCGTGTGAGCCTAGCTAGTGAATGTGGGCAGGCTACTCCCCTTTGTGGGGCATCACAACAAAGCCAAATTCTGTCCTCCCCCAGCACCCGTGTGGCCTGCCTGCACCTCCTCCAGACTGTTCCAAGGTAACTAGGAACTCCATGCATCATAAATTGGAGGGACAACTGTGCATAGTTTACTGATGCACAATACCAAAATGCAAATGTTACACCGTTTACTAAAAAAAAGTGTATCCATTCTTGGCATTTGGGGCTTTTGTTGGGTCTCCTAAAACCCAGGCTCATGCCATCACATCCAACACGGTGAAGACAGGCACGTGGCCAGCAGCAACTGAAATATCACAGAGTGCTGACACTTATGCTGTGAGGCAGTTCGCCAAAAACTCTCGCAAAGTAAAGCCGATTTGCACGTTCTGATCGATGCAGCTAGCTTTGCTGCAAACACTGCCATGTCAGAGGAACTTACACTGCCACTCTGTAGTGTTTGTGAGTCACACGCCCCTTTCCTCTAGGCCACTGGAGCTGCCTTTCAAACCTCTGCTGCTGATAGCCTGCCAGCTTTGCAAACGTGTGAGCAGAAAGAACAGTGCCAGTACTCAGAGCGTCTCCACACCGGGTGTTTACAAAACTCAAGGTGAATTGCTTGTGAGCAAAAAACAATGACCAACTCATAACCTTGGAAACCAAAAAAAACCCTCACTTTCCTACCTTAGAAGATTCAATATTACTGGTTAAGAAATGTCAAACAAACACTTACATAAATCCTTGAGCTCAGTCATTGCAATATTTTTCATTTCTGTTTCAATCGTGTTGTTAAAATCCATTACCTGGATTTCTGTTTGTAAAGAGGCTAATTTACACAAAGCGCACTACTAATGCTGATCTTTAGACACCAACCTGCAAGTTTTGATGATACACTAAAGCTATTTGGATTTAGCCATAAACACTTTCTTTAGAGGGCTGATGATATCCATCATTATCCACTGAACCATACCACAGCAACCTGAACTGTGAATTGAAAAGCATAATCCTTTGAAATACACACATTGTTTCATCCATAATATATCTGTAAAGAGTTTTCTGATTTTTTTTAAGTTTCTATAATTAGAGGGTCAGCTGTAGACTAATTGATAGGGATTGAGTGAGTCAACAACTCCATTATCGTTGTATCATGCAACTATGGTAGAAGGCGAACTAGGTGGATCTTGATCTTTTTTCATCTCGCAATTCCTTCCTACGTTCATATGGCGTAATGACACTGCAGCCAGAGGCAACTGTGCCAGTTAAATGCGTCAGGAGTTTAGGACACCAGGAGAACGCCCCTGCTCTTCTTCAAATCTTGTATGTCACCTGAGGGGGCAGACAGGGCCTCCATTTAGCGTCACATCCAAAAGACAGTACTAAAGTGTCAGAATGGATTTTGTGCTCAAGTCTCTGGAGTGGGGCTTGAACCCATGACCTTCTGACTCAGGAAAGAGTGCTACCACTGAGCCAAGACTGACACTCCTCCAACCTACTCCTGAAAATAGATTCCATTATTTTGCCTGTTACTGAAGTTAGTCAAATGGCCTGCTGTTTCCTGGGTTATATTTGCCCACTTTTTAAGTATACAGATACAGGAAACTTTCTGGTATCCGGCACTGACGGGACCGAGCTGGTGCCGTACCATCAAAACTGCCGTAGAAACCAGCGCTAATGTTAAAACATACGGAGCTTTTGAGCTCCATGTGAATCAACAAACCCTGTTGCTTAGCAACAGCTTCAAAACAGTCGGCCGCAGCTTAAAAGCATCTCTGTAGCTAAGCAACAGCTTCAGCTAGACCTTGCAGAGCCTGACTGGAAAAAAAAGTAACGAGAAGTAAAAAAAACTTATAGGAAACGGCTCCTGAATTTTGCCGGTAGATAGAGCTTTCCGACATTTAACCTCTGGTTAAACGAAAGTTTCCTGTACTTTGTTTGCCTGTTTCCAGCACTCCAGAGCATTACTAGCAGCCAGTGATTCTTCCATGACATTAGACAGTGTCCCACACATTGTTTCTGTGGTGCTATTCAGTGGGCAGCACTCTCGCCTCAGTCAGAAAGTCGTGTGTTTGAGTCCCACTCCAGTGACTTAAGCATATACTCTAATCTGACCCATCAGTGCAGTACTAAGGGAGTGCTGCACTGTCGGAGGTGCCGTCTTTAAACCGAGGCCCTGTCTGCCCTCTCCGGTGGATATAAAAGATCCCATGGCACTATCCGAAGAAGAGCAGAGGAGTTCTCCCAGTGTTTTGGTCAATATTTATCCCTCAACCAACATCAACAAAAACAAAAACCGGTTATCTGGTTATTCATCTCGTTGCTGTTTGTGGGACCTTGCTGCGTGCTAATTGGCTGCTACATTTCTCTAATTGGCTGCAAAGTATTTTAGGATTTCCTGAGACTGTCAAAGTTGCTATAGAAATACAAGTTATTTCTTTCTTGGGTTCTTTCTGGTATCCCTCAGCATCTTAGGATATATACATTCGGGCCTTGGGTTTTGTTCGCATTAAATCTTACCCCCCATTTATCAAGTACCCCCCGCACTGCTGACTTCAAAATCCTCCAGGATACTGGCAGTGCGACAGAAACTGGACAGCAAGTTAGTGTTGTCTTCACCAATGAATACTCGCTTCATAATTCAACTATTTTATCTACGTAATTCGATGTAATTTTATCTTCTTTAATTTCACCTCTACTTTTATCTTTTAGTGTTAATTTCTTTTCCAACTACTCCACTTAGTCTTCTAACAGGCAAACCTTTCTCAATCAGATATTCAGCAACTTCCTTCTTAACAGAGTTAATCAGCAACAACACTCTGACGGGAGTGTATTTCCGATAAGTACTGGTTCAGTGGGTAGCGTTCTTGTCTCCGAGTCAGAAGGTTGTGGGTTCAAGTCCCACTCCAGAGACTTGAGCACAAAAATCCAGGCTGACACTCCAGTGCAGTACTGAGGGAGTGCTACACTGTCGGAGGGGCCGTCTTTCGGATGAGATGTTAAACTGAGGCCCCATCTACTCTCTCAGGTGGGCGTAAAAGATCCCATGGCACTATTTCGAAGAAGATCAGGGATGTTACCCCCGGTGTCCTGGCCAATATTTATCCCTCAATCAACATCACTAAAACAGATTATCTGGCCAATATCACAGTGCTGTTTGCAGGAGCTTGCTGTTTGTAAATTGGCTGCCGCGTTTCTTACACTAACAGTGACTACACTCCAAAAGTACTTAATTGGCTGCAAAGCGCTTTGGGACGTCCTGAGATCGTGAAAGGCGCTATAGAAATACAGAAAATGCTGGAAATACTCAGCAGGTCAGGCAGCATCTGTGGAGAGAGAAACAGAGTTAACGTTTCAGGTTGATGACCCTTCGTCAGAACTGGAAAAAGCTGGAGATCGAACAGGTTTTTAAGCAAGTGCAGGGGCAGGGAAAGGGGGGAGGAAAGAACAAAAGGGAAGGTCTGTGATAGCATGGAAGGCAGGAGAGATTAAGAGACATTAAGAGATGGTGCAAGGCAAAAGGAGATGGTAATGGGACAAATTAAGAAACAAAAGATGGCAAGTTTTGGTAGATACCTGATCAAACACGAGAATGGAGACAGAAAGCAATGAAGACGTCATCGACCTGAAACGTTGACTCTGTTTCTCTCTCCACCGATGCTGCCTGACCTGCTGAATATTTCCAGCATTTTCTGTTTTTATTTCCGATTTCCAGCATCCGCAGTATTTTGCTTTTGCTATATAAATACAAGTGCTCTGTGGGGTGATGGGAGTTCTCCCTGCTGTTCGCACTCCAAGGTTGCCAGTTTTGTACTTTACACTAGTACGATAGCAAAATACTGCAGATGCTGGAAATCCGAAATAACAACAGAAAATGCTGGAAAAACTCAGCAGGCCAGGCAACATCCGTGAAGAGAAATTAGAGTCGACGTTTCAAAACTGGAAAGGAAATAAAATAGATCGAAAGGCAGGGCTGCGATAGAACAAAAGAAGTAAAAGAGACATTAAGAGGTATTCAAAACCAGACGAGATGGTAATAGGACAAGTGGAGACAAAAGACGGCTGAGATTAGGTGTGAAGTGTACTGGCAGGATGGGAGACAGCTGCCATGTGGGAGAGAGAAAAAAAAGGAAGGGGGGGGGGGAGGGAAGACCCAAAACAAAGGGGTGGAAAAAAATATAAGTAAAAATGTACCTCTTAATGTCTCTTTACTTCTTTTGTTCTATCGCAGCCCTGCCTTTCGATCTATTTCATTTCCTTTCCAGTTTTGAAAAAGGGTTCACCCGAAACGTCGACTCTAATTTCTCTCCACGGATGTTGCCTGGCCTGCTGAGTTTTTCCAGCATTTTCTGTTGTTATTTTGTACTTCACACTGGTAATTGGAATGAGATAACCTGTTTACATCCACATTGCCTCCCCACCCCCCTCTGCCCTGCTCCATGCTCTTGAAGGAGCTGGATCGAGGCTTCTTCAACCTCTTTTCTCCAAAGAAAATAATTCTGTCTAACTAGTTACTAATAATGAAACACAAGATAAACACAAAATGCAAATGTATTTGTAATACCATGCTTAAAAACTAAACAAGTGGCGGGTGTTGTTCCTGGTTTTATCGCAAGCAGCACTGGTGCAGTCTTCAAACATCTTCCCAAAAATTGTTGCTTGTTTGCAATATTTCACTACTTGCTATTCTTGAATTTAAAACCCCTACTTTAGTGGCACTATTGAAACTGTGCAAAGAAACTGTTGCAGATATTTTATATGCACGTACTGTTCCACTTGCACGGTATATATAGTACAGAGACGAAGCTGTTTACTACTCTGGATTGCGTCCATATTATATAAGCTGCAGCAAGCATCGAATGCACAGCTCCTAAAGGCAGTTACAATCGACCAAGATTCTGCAAAGAAACATAAATCGATACAAGATCGGCCGACAACGTGGTAGCGGACTTGAAAGTGACAGCCGCTTACCGCAAGACTTGGAATCTGACAACCACCAAATGACAGCGGAGGCAGGGAACGGCTGTGCAATTGCATGAAATCCCACGTAGCTGAATGCCAATGTGAAGAGGGCCTCGCTGCTCGCAGGCTGACTCGGAGGGGGAGGGAAGGCGTGGAAGAGACATCCAGCTTGTACCCTTCCCCACACACACACGCGGCGCCGACCCGCCCAGGAGGAGGGCTTGGCTTCGGCAAGTGTACTCAGTCCACAGCGCGCCCGTTTCACTGCACGTACACAGCTCCAACAGGAACATCGCTCACTGACAACAGCACATTCATTGCAAACCCCTCCCGCACACCCAGCGTGCGCCTGTCGCTGGAGAGACATCAAGAGAACGGACAGCAAAAACCTCAAGTGTTGTTGGGCTGCATTTAAATCAGAAAACCTGTGCGAGACGGTTCTGCAATACTTACAGCCGCCCCGTGTCACATATATTGTTCAGCAGCAAGTTAAAGGATCTTCCTCTTTATTAAAAGGGTGTTTTCAAACTCCCCCACACACCCCGTATTTGTTTAATTCCACGCAACCATGTAAATTGCACTGTGCTTGCAAATCATATCGACTTAAATAAGACTCCTCAAAAAAAATTGACCACATTTCCGTGAAACCAGTGCCTTTTTAAAGAGACAGTGTTATCACAACTGTTTTATTGACACTGCCATAGTCAGGCTCCCTCTTTTGTTAAGAGACTTGCATTTATGTAGAGCCTTTCACAACCTCATGATCCTTACTGCCAAACTGAAGTACTTTTGAAGCATAGCCACTGTTAAACTGAGGCCCTTTCTTCCGTCTCAGGTGGACATAACAGATCATAGAATCATAGAAATTTACAGCACAGAAGGCGGCCATTCGGCCCATCTTGTCCACGCCGGCTGAAAAGAGTGATCCAGCCTAATCCCACTTCCCAGCACTTGGTCCGTAGCCCTGCAGGTTACAGCACTTCAAGTGCATATCCAAGTATTTTTAAATGCGATGAGGGTTTCTGCCTCTACCACCCTTTCAGGCAGTGAGTTCCAGACCCCCACCACCCTCTGGGTGAAAACATTTCTCCTCAACTCCCCTCTAAACCTCCGACCAATTACATTAAATCTATGACCCTTGGTTATTGACCCTTCTGCTAAGGGAAATAGGTCCTGGCTATCCACTCTATCTAGGCCCCTCATAATTTTATACACCTCAATTAGGTCTCCCCTCAGCCTCCTCTGTTCTAAAGAAAAACAACCCCAGCCTATCCAATCTTTCCTCATAGCTAAAATTCCCCAGCCCAGGCAACATCCTCGTAAATCTCCTCTGCACCCTCACAAGTGCAATCACATCTTTCCTGTAATATGGTGACCAGAACTGCACACAGTACTCTAGCTACGGCCTAACTAGTGTTTTATACAGTTCAAGCATAACCTCCCTGCTCTTATATTTTATGCCTCAGCTAATATCTGAGGAAGGATGTTCTTGCCATGGAGGGAGTGCAGCGAAGATTCACCAGGCTGATACCTGGGATGGCAGGAATGACGTATGAGGAGAGATTGGGTCGATTGGGCTTATACTCGCTGGAGTTTAGAAGAATGAGAGGGGATCTCATCGAAACTTATAAAATTCTAACAGGATTAGACAGACTAGATGCAGGAGGGATGTTCCCGATGGTCGGGGAGTCCAGAACCAGGGGTCACAGTCTAAGGATAAGGGGTAAGCCATTTAGGACAGAGATGAGGAGGAATTTCTTCACCCAGAGAGTGGTGAACCTGTGGAATTCTCTACCACAGAAGGCAGTTGAGGCCAATTCATTAAATATATTCAAGAAGGAGTTAAATATATTTTTTAAGGTTAAAGGGATCAAGGGATATGGAGAGAAGGAAGGGACAGGGTACTGAGTTTGGATGATCAGCCATGATATCATTGAATGGTGGAGCAGGCTCGAGGGGCCGAATGGCCTACTCCTGCTCCTATCTTCTATGTTTCTATGAAGGCAAGTATCCCGTATGCCTTCTTAACCACCTTATCTACTTGGCCTGCTACCTTCAGGGATCTGTGGACATGCACTCCAAGGTCCCTCTGATCCTCTACACTTCTCAGTGTCCTACCATTTATTGTGTATTCCCATGCCTTGTTAGCCCTCCCCAACTGCATTACCTCACACTTTTCCAGATTAAATTCCATTTGCCTCTGTTCTGCCCACCTGACCAGTCCATTGATATTTTCCTGCAGTCTGCAGCTTTCTTCTTCATTATCAACCACACGGCCAATTTTTGTATCATCTGCAAACTTCTTAATCATACTTCCTACATTCAAGTTCCACGGTATTTCGAAGAAGAGCAGGAGAGTTCTTCCCAGTGTCCTGGCCAATATTTATCCCTCAACCAACATCACTAAAACAGGTATCTGGTCATTATCTCATTGCTGTGTGTGGGAGCTTGCTGTGCACAAATTGGCTGCCGCATTTCCCACATTACAACAGTGACTACACTCCAAAAATACTTCATTGGCTGTTAAGCACTTTGGAACGTCCCAAGGTCGTGAAAGGTGCTATATAAATGAAGGTCTATCTTTCAAGTCTTTATTTTTAAAAACCCCTGCCAATCCGCTGCAAATTCTCCCAGACAGGATTGTGGTTTGTGGTAATATGTACAGGTATCAGGGATCGAGCAGTGTGGCTTCGGACTTTATGAAGAAATACATTTCTAAAGGTAATGCTCAGTTAAACTGACTATCTTTACTACGGGCCTTACTATTTTGGTATTAAAAGCTCAATTTTAAAATTCTCATTCATTTTTTCAATTCATTCCATGGCCTCGCCGCTTCCTATCTCTGTAACCTCCTACAACCCTCAGAGATTTCTGCGCTCCTCCAATTCTGATCTCTTGTGCATTCCCGATTTTAATCGCTCCACCATTGGTGTCCGTGCCTTCAGCTGCCTGGACCCTAAGCTCTGGAATTCCCTCCCTAAACCTCTCCGCCTCTCTACCTCTCTCTCCTCCTTTAAGACTCTCCTTAAATCCTAGCTCTTTTCCCAACCTGTCCTAATATCTCCGTATGTGGCACGGTGTTAAATTTGGTTTGATAACGCTCCTGTGAAGCGCCTTGGGATATTTTACTATGTTAAAGGCGCTATATAAATGGAAATTGTTCTTATACTTCCCCTTCCCTTAAGAAAAATCAGCAAATCTGCCCCCATTCCATGACTGCCATTATGATTGATTTACAAGGAAAAAGCTTTGTCAGACTAAATCATACCACATTCAAAGCCAAAAATCCCTGCTTTGTAAAATCTCAATAAGTCACTGTGCTTGGCAACTCTTAATCCATACAGTGAATTTTCAGTTTGGAAATGTCCATTTATTTAGCTGCATTTACTGTTCTTAATGGTCACTACATAAGGGTGAAAGTTACAGCACGAGGCAAACAAGTCAAATGTCACAGCTGCACACAATGGATAGGCGCACCAACGTCAGTGTTCTTGCTCAGGCCAACATCCCCAGCAGCGAAGCTCTGACCACGCTCAATCAGCTCCGATGGACGGGTCACATTGTCCGCATGCCCGATACGAGATTCCCAAAACAAGCGCTCTATTCGGAGCTCCGGCACGGCAAGAGAGCCCCAGGTGGGCAGAGGAAACGCTTCAAGGACACCCTCAAAGCCTCCTTGAAAAAGTGTAACATTCCCACCGACACCTGGGAATCCCTGGCCCAAGACCGCACAAAGTGGAAGAGAAGCATCCGGGAAGGCGCCGCACACCTCGAGTCTCTTCGCCGGGAGCAAGTGGAAGCCAAGCGCAGGCAGCGCATGTCAACCCAAGCACCCCACCCACCCGCCCCTTCAACCACCGTCTGCCCCACCTGTGACAGAGACTGTAGGTCCCATACTGGACTCATCAGTCACCTGCGAACTCATTTTTAATGTGGAAGCAAGTCATCCTCGGTTCCGAGGGACTGCCTAAGAAGAAGAAGAACAACACAATGTTCACATAATATGCCAGGCCATAATCTGTGACCTCTTGAACATTAATGTGCTTCAAATTGCAGTAGTTATTAATCTGCCACCCAAAAAATAAATAGAAACGCTTAAACTGACTTACTTCGTGAATCAAATTAAAGGTATGAACCAAAGACTGACGGCATATGCAGCTCTCAATGCTACCAGTTTTAAACTGTAGCCACCGTCAAATTCAACAAATAAATTCATAGAATTCATTCAAATTTACAGCACTTTCGCCCTTGTGCCCAGACCATTCTGGTCTATGCCAGTGTTTATGCATCACACGAGCCAACTCCATTGTTATTAGAACAGAGTTGGGTAAAACTCACAGCAGCAGTGACTGCCCAGGGAGCCTTCAGCATGCAGCATGTAGCCCACGATAGTCCAAACTCACCACGAACAACTTGGGAAGTGGAAGCATCTCTGACAGCATCCCCAGATATCAGTGCTCCCTGCTCCTTCAGCGGGAATAGGCTCCTGAAATATAAAAGTACAATACTTATTGTTCAGTGTTGTAGCCAATATTCTGTAGATGGAGGTGTACTTGATTTATTATGGGTGTTCATAACACAACTTGGAAAATAGCTATAATACACAAAATGTGACACCATTCCTTCCTGTACGCTGTAACCATATTTAGCCCTTTCGACTAGAAGAGTCAACCCAGCCAAAGGATCGTTCTCCTACTGTGAAAGAGAGGAGAAAAGTGTTTTTGGACCCCACCCCCTGCACAAATCAACAATCTGCAAGTCTCATCTCTTTTACACAATGATTGCTGAGATGGTCCCATCTCTGTAATTTCCTTCAGCCCCACAACGACCCCCCCAACCCCGAGATCTCTGCGCTCCTCCAATTCTGGCCTCTTGAGCATACCCTGATTTTGATCACTCCACCACTGGCAGCTGTGCCTTCAGCTGCCTGGACCCTAAACTCTGGAATTTCCTCCCTCAACCTCTCTATCTCTCTCTCCTCCTTTAAGACGCTCCTTAAAACCTACCTCTTTGGCCCAAGCTTTTGGTCATCTGTGCCTAATCTCTCCTTATGTGGCTCAGTGTCAGATTTTGTTTGATAATGCTCCTGTGAAGCGCCTTGGGAGGCTTTACTACATTAAAGGCACTGTATAAATGCAACTTGTTTATTTACAAGATCCTGTTCTGCTGCAGTGAATTAAATTACTGCTACCCCACTCAATGTCAAATTTCCAAGACCCGACTTTTTAAAAATTAGTTTATGGGATCTGAGTGTCGCTGGCAAGGCCAGATTTATTGCCCATCCCTAATTGCCCTCGAGAAGATGGTGGTGAGCCGCCTTCTTGAACCGCTGCAGTCCGTGTGGTGAAGGTACTCCCACAGTGCTGTTAGGGAGGGAGTTCCAGGATTTTGACCCAGCGACGATGAAGGATCGGCGATATACTTCCAAGTCAAGAAGGTGTGTGACTTGGAGGGGAACTTGGAGGTGATGGTGTTCCCATGCGCCTGCTGCCCTTGTCCTTTTAGGTGGAAGAGGTCGCGGGTTAGGGAGGTGCTGCCAAAGAAGCCTTGGCGAGTTGCTGCAGTGCATCTTGTAGATGGTACACACTGCAGCCACGGTAAGCCGGAGGTGGAGGGAGTGAATGTTTAAGGTGCTGGATGGGGTGCCAATCAAACAGGCTGCTTTGTCCTGGATGGTGTCGAGCTTCTTGAGTGTTGTTGCAGCTGCACTCATCCAGGTAAGTGGAGAGTATTACATCACACTCCTTACTTATGCCTTGTAGATGGTGGAAAGGCTTTGGGGAGTCAGGAGGTGAGACACTCACTGCAGAATACCTAGCCTCTGACCTGCTCTTGTTGCCACAGTATTTATGTGGCTGGTCCAGTTAAGTTTCTGGCCAATGGTGACCCCTCAGGATGTTGATGGTGGGGGATTCAGCGATGGCAATGCCGTTGAATGTCAAGGGGAGGTGGTTAGACTCTTGCTTGTTGGAGATAGTCATTGCCTGGCACTTCTGTGGCGCAAATGTTACTTGCCACTTAGCAGCCCAAGCCTGAACGTCGTCCAGGTCTTGTTGCATGCGGGCATGGACTGCTTCATTATCTGAGGAGTTGTGAATGGCGCTGAACACTGTTCAGTCATCAGTGAACATCCCCATTTCTGACCTTATGTTGGAGGGAAGGTCATTGATGAAGCAGCTGAAGCTGGTTGGGCCTAGGACAGACACTGCCCTGAGGAACTCCTGCAGCGATGTCTTGGGGCTGTGATGATTGACCTTCAATCACCACAACCATCTTCCTTTGTGCTAGGTATGACTCCAGCCAGGGGAGTGTTTTCCCCTGATTCCCATTGACTTCAGTTTTACTCGGGCTCCTTGATACCACACTCGGTCAAATGCTGCCTGATGTCAAGGGCAGTCACTCTCATCTCACCTCTGATTTAAGAGCGTAAGCAAAAATGCTATTTTGACTATTGTATCATCTGACATTTCGTCAAACTTGATCCTCTGCTGGTGATTTTACAGCAAAGACTTGGCCATAAGGATCCATAAGTGGCTAAATAAACAGCTGCCCCCCAGCATCACTAATCCTATGTAAGCAGTTACTTAAGGATCCACCCTTTGCCCACAGCATCACAGGAGGACAGTGGGAGCTAAATAAAACACTGTGCACAGGTCCACTCCTGCAAGTGTGGAAATAGGAAACAGGTCAGTTATGTTCTGGAGTCTATTTACTCTTTTAATCTAGATATACTTTCAGTTTCTTTGTTTCAGACTGCTTTCGAATAAGAACCCTCACTGTCTACATTCTTGAGCATTTTTATACTTGCCCCAGACAGCTATATAAATTTGATAGCATGCCCGAGAAACAAACATAAAACTTCTATAAATTGCTTTAGTTACTGATTCTATCCCATGCCACCACAGGATCCTCCTGAACTTAAAGAAGCAACAGAATGTCGCTTCAACACTATACCTAGTTTCAAGCTTAAACTGCCAAACACCAGTACTGAACAGTAAGTGACCATGCAAATTAATTACAGTAAAATGCATTATTTAGAAAAGAAAGATTTTGCATATATATAGCGCTTTTCACGACATAAGGTTGTTCTCCTTAGAGTAGAGAAGGTTAAGAGGAGATCTGATAGGGGTGTTCAAAATCATGAATGGTTTTGATAGGGTCAATGAGAAACAGTTTCCAGTGGCAGGAGGGTCAGCAATCAGAGGACACAGGTGATTGGCAAAAGTACCAGAGGCAACACGAGGAAACATTTTTTTTAAACAGCGAGTTGTTGTGATCATAAAATCAAAGAATAGTACAGCACAGGAGGCCATTTGGCCCATCAGGTCTGTGCCGGCTCTTTCGAAGAGCAATCCAATAAGACCCACTCCCCCACTCTTTCCCCATATCCCTGCAATTTCTTCCATCTGCCAAGAATTCTACCTGGAGACATTTCTTGCACTCGTGGCTTACAAACTCTCTCATCATACCAAGTTCCCTCCACAGTCTTGCCCCTTCCCTATCTCCAAAACCACCTCTGAGATCTCTGTGCATCTCTCAACCCTCTGAGATCTTTGCGCATCTCCGATTTTCTTCGCTTACCATTGTTGACTGTGCCTTCAACTGCTTAGACCCCAAGCTCTGGAATTCCCTCCCTCCCTAAACCTCTCCGCCTCTCTCTGCTCTTTTAAGGCACTCCTCAAAACCAACCTCTTTGACCAAGCTTCTGGTCACCTGTCCTAATATCGGTGGCTCGATGTCAAATGTTGTTCAATAATCACTCCTGTGAAGCGCTTTGGGACATTTTACTACGTTAAAGGCACTATGTAAATGCAAGTAATTGTAGTTCCACACAACACGAGTTTCAATTGTTCTGCCACACTCATACTCAACATAAACTATCTTCATCTGGCATGTGCTGCCTGAAAGGGCGGTGGAAGCAGATTTAATAGTAACTTTCAAAAGGGAATTAGATAAAAACTTGAAGGGACATGATTTACAGGGCTGTGAGGAAAGAGCAGGGGAGTGGGACTAGTTGGAGAGCTCTTTCAAAGAGCCAGCACAGGCACAACGGGCCGAATGGTCTCCTTCTGTGCTGTATCATTCTATGCGTAGTCCTGGATACTGAACCATGAATGAATTTAAGGTTCTCGCCTCCACTACCCTACTTGAAGGGCCATTCCAAGGGTTGATCACAACACTTTGAGTGAAGTTCTTCCTGACATTTGTCTTGAACTTTCCTTTCACCAGCGTTAGCCTATACCCCCTTGTTCCTGGCACACCATATGGTATATGCCTCCCCCCGCTCAGATCACAAGATAATTATGGCTGAGGAAGGACAGTCGGCCCATCTTAATCCACCCATCCAGAACAATCCTACCCTCCCCCCCATCGAGTTGTTTTTTTCTTAAATGATTCCTGGGTTGTCGCCTCCACCACAGCTAACATGGAGTTTGGTCACAGCTCAACCATCTCATCAGTGAAGGACTGAATGGCCTCCTCCTCCTGTTCCTAAGTGTTGTTCACTCTCTGCTGACTAGAACCTCCTGATAGCAGCCCAAAGGGGAGTTCTCCCCAGTGTTCTGGTCAATATTTATCCCTCAACCAACAGAACAAAAACAGATTATTTGGTCATTATCTCATTGCTGTTTGTGGGAGCTTGCTGTGCGCAAATTGGCTGCCGCGTTTCCCACATTACAACAGTGACTCCACTTCAAAAGTACTTCATTGGCTGTAAAGCGCTTTGAGACGTCTGGTGGTCGTGAAAGGCACTATAGAAATGTAAGTCTTTTTCTAAGGGTACCTAGATTCGTCCTGTGGCACTCCCGTTGGCCGGCCTTTCCCTCTCCCCCCTTGTCCACCGCTTCCAGGGCCGACAGGAAACAACCACCCAAACACTAAACGATCAACCTACCGACAAACCGGGGTTCGTATGGAGCGAAGGCCCAGGCCCGAGCGCCGCTCCCAGGACGCTGTGGTAACCGCGGGCCAAAGGCGCGGCCTCTGCTTGGGCTGTAGGCACTGCGGTTGCGCGGTGACGGGGAAATAACGGCTGAGAAGCGCATTTCCCACCGTGGTAGCGTGGCCGAGTGGTCTAAGGCGCTGGATTTAGGCTCCAGTCATTTCGATGGCGTGGGTTCGAATCCCACCGCTGCCAGTGTTTTCTTTTTAAAATTATGCTTCAAAAAGAGTAATGATTAACTTTAACTTTCTTTATTTACCATTAAATTTTATATAAAAGGTCAAAAATGATATTTCATACTCAGCTAGTTATTTTCAATTTCACACCTAAAAGTAAATGCATGGAAATAATATTGGAGTGGTGAGGTGGACAGAAAAGTTCAATCCGGAGAAGTGCAAAGTAATGCATTTGAGGAGAGCTAACAAGGTGAGGAATACACAATAAATGATAGGCTACTGAGAAGTGCAGAGGATCAGAGGGACCTTGGAGTGCATGTCCACAGATCCCTGAAGGTAGCAGGACGGGTAGATAAGGTGGTTAAGAAGGTATACGGGATACTTTCCTTTATTGGCCGAGACATTAGAATATAAAAGCAGTGAGGTTATGCTTGAACTGTGTAAAACACTAGTTAGGCCACAGCAAGAGTACTGTGTACAGTTCTGGTCACCACATTACAGGAAAGATGCACTAGCGAGGGTAAAGAGGAGATTTACAAGGATGTTGCCAGGACTGGAGAATTTTAGCTATGAGGAAAGATTGGATAGGCTGGGGTTGTTTTCTTTGGAACAGAGGAGGCTGAGGGGAGACTTGATTGAGGTGTATAAAATTATGAGGGGCCTAGATAGAGGGAATAGAAAGGACCTATTTCCCCTAGCAGAGGGGTTGATAACCAGGGGGCATTGATTTAAAGTAATTGGTAGAAGGATTAGAGGGGAGTTGAGGAGAAATTTTTTCACCCAATAGGTGGTGGGGGTCTGGACCTCACTGCCTGAAAGGGTGGTAGAGGCAGAAACCCTCATCGCATTTAAAAAGTACTTGGATATGCACTTGAAGTGCCAAAACCTACAAGGCTACGGACCAAGAGCTGGAAATTGGGATTAGGCTGGATCGCTCTTTTCCTGTCGGCACAGACATGATGGGCCAAATGGCCACCTTCTGTGCTGTAAATTTCTATGATTCTATGAAGATTGTGTAAATAACAACAACTTGCCTTTATATCGTGCCTTTAGCATAGTAAAAGGTCCCAAGGCACTTCACAGGAGTGTTATCAGACAAAATTTGACACTGAGCCACATAAGAGTTATTAGGACTGGTGACGTAGGTTTTAAGGAGCGTCTTAAAGACTGAGAGTGAGGTAGAGAAGCAGAGAGGTTTAGGGAGGTAATTCTGGAGCTTAGGGCCTAGGCAGCTGAAGGTGCGACCGCCAATGGTGGATCAACGGAAATTGGGGATGCGCAAGAGGCCAGAAGAAATTTCATTATAGTCAGATGGATCGTAGTCACACTTTAATGCTGGCATATTGACTCCAGGAATGGTGTTGAAATAACTGAGGATGAAGATCTTGGACTCTCAACACTTCAACATGTCCAACCAATGCAGAGCAGCAGTCAATGAAGCCAGTATGGTGCTGAACTCCAATAGCCCAAACAGTAGTGTGTAAGTCAGAGGAAGTCATAACCAAACTGTACAGGACAGCACGGTGGCATAGTGGTTAGCACTGTTGCCTCACAGCGCCAGGGACCCGGGTTCGAATCCGGCCTCGGGTGACTGTCTGTGTGGAGTTTGCACATCTTCCCCGTGTTTGCGTGGGTTTCCTCCGGGTGCTCCGGTTTCCTCCCACAGTCCAAAGATGTGTGGGTTAGGTTGATTGGCTATGATAAATTGACTGTTAGGGGGATTAAATACGTGGGGTTACGGGGATCGGGTGGGATATGTGTCGGTGCAGGCTCGATGGGCCGAAATGGCCTCTATCTGCACTGTGGGGTTTCTGTGATTTCTGTGACTCTGGTCAGACCGCACCTTGAATATTGCACCCAGTTAGGGTCACTGGGACACAAGGGCAAGCATTAGATGCAGTGCAGAGAAGACCCATAAGGCTAATCCTTACTTTTGGAGATCTCAGTTCATATGAATATCATAGAATCGTACAACACAGAAAGAGGCCATTCGGCCCATCGTGCCTGTGCAAAGCCTCTTTGAAAGAGCTCTCCAATTAGCCCACTCCTCCGCTGCTCTTTCCCCATAGCCCTGCAAATCTTTTCCATTTCAAGTATATATCTAAGAGGAGATTTGATAGAGGTGTTTAAAATCATGAAGGGTTTAGATAGAGTAAATAAAGAGAAATTGTTTCCAATGGCTAAAGGGCCGATAACCAGAGGGCACAGATTTAAGGTGATTGGCAAAAGAACCAGAGTCAAGATGAGGAAAAACCTTTTTAAGCAACAAGTGGCTAGGATTTGGAATGCGCTGCCTGATAGGGTGGTGGATACAGATTCAATAGTAGCCTTCAAAAGGGAAATGGATAAATACTTAAAGGAGAAAAAATTGCAGGGATATGGGGAAAGAGCGGGGGAGTGAGACTAACTGGACTGCTGTTCAAAAGAGCCGGCACAGACTCGATGGGCCGAATGGCCTCCTTCTGTGCTGTACTATTCTATGTTTCTATATATCCGATTCTGAGGAAAGACTTTAGAAACTTGAGCTTTCCACCTGGCTAGGAAACAAATGATCTTACAGAAGTGTTTAAGATGCTCGAGGGAATGGAAGAGCAAAATCCAGAATATTACTTCTAATTAAACTGCAAGAGTAGTTTCAAATTAATAAATAGGCAAATTTCAGACTGAGATCAGGAAAATGACTGGGGCGGACTGGCCATAAGATAAATCAGGAGCTGGAGGATGATATACCTATCAATTCAGTTCATGAAAAGCGACGAGTTAAGTTAGTAACTATAGGTTTTTATTGGCTAAATAACAGAGCCCACCCTCGTGGGTGATCGGATCCAACAAGGAGGAATACCAGCCAGTCGACCACCTTTATACCTGGGCAAGCAGGCGGAGCCATGGGCGGAGTCAGCTGTGGTCAGCCCAGGTATAACAGCGTGGCAAGAGGTGACCTTGTGTAGTGATACAACAGTGTAAACAGTGATAACCATAGTGTAACGATATAAACAGTGATAACCATAGTGTAACGATAGTGAACGATAAAAGTGGTTTACCACAGAGGAGAGGGCGGATCTCATTGTGTGGCGACAGCAGTGATTCGAGGAATGTTAGACGTTGTAAATAAAAATGAGTTTGATCTTTACATTGACCTTTCTTTGAACTCTTTCTCTTTTCCTTTTGCTTGGATTCTCGCTGTGACCATCCCTTTAAACTCAAACTCACAGACTGTCTTTCCTTGTCTCCAGCAGAGGACACTGTCGCTCAGCTCCCTGCCTGCCAGTCCCTCAGCCACAGAGCGCCATCCATTACATTCATTGTCAGGTTGTAACATAACCTTCAGCCCCAGCCCCTTCTGTCCTCTTCCATTGCTTGCTGCACTTCTGCGCTACCATTGAGTGAAAAATAAATAACTTGCATTTATATAGCGCCTTACACAACCTCAGGACGTCCCAAAGCGCTTTACAGCCAATGAGGTACTTTTGAAGTGTAGTCACTGTCAGAATGTAGGAAATGAGCCAACCAAATTTGGGCACAGCAAGCTCCCACAAACAGCAATGTGATAATGACTGGATAATCTATTTATTAGTGGTGTTGATTGAGGGATAAATATTGGCCAGGACACCAGGGAGAGTTCCCCTGCACTTAGAGTCATAGGGGTTGATTTTATCAATGGGAACTTGATGGAGGCGGGACTGCTGCTTGTCGGGTTTTAGTCCCGCCTCCATTGACGTCCAGCCAACCCACGCTATTTTTCCTTGATTGACCTTGTTAAGCCCGCCCAGCTTAAGGGGAAGCCGGTGACAGGGAACGTCAGCGTATGATGTTTCATCTGTCAAGATTTTTTGAAGCTGTCAAACATTGACAAGCATAGAAAGCTTTCCTGAGCAGAAAGCAGAAGGCTGCTGCATTTAAGAATGCTGCAGCCATCCTGCTTTCTCTGCCGGTGAGATGAGGCAGCTCCGCAGCCTAAAGGGATGAAGCCTGGAGGAAGAAGAAAAGGTAAGTAATCTTATTAAAACACTCCACACTCACCTCACACACTTACCTCTCCACACTTGCACTCATCACTCACCTGCACACCGGACATTTCGGCCCCTCCGACCCCCGCAGACCCACGCTTGCCTCGCGGACCCTGGCGATGATCGGAGCCGTCGGGAAGCCCACACTTTAGGTTGCAAAATAGGGATTAGCCAAAAAGCTGCCTGTTAACTACCTGCAGTTAATTGGCACTAATCCCCTCCCCGCCTTGAGGAGACAGGACCCGGCGCGGGTCAGGTACCCGCCTCCTGGGAAGATGGCACTGAGGCGGGTTGGGGGCAGGATGGGTACCCACTCCCAGATTCTGCCATTTTCGAGGCAGTCCCGCCACCATACCCGCTTCCCCAGGGCTGGCAAAATCGCCCCCATAGAGTCATAACGGCACAGAAGGAGGCCATTCAGCCCATCGAGTCCGTGCCGGCTCTCTGTAGAGCAATCTAGTCAGCCCCATTCCCCCGCTCTATCCCCGTAGCCCTACAAGTTTATTTCCCTCAAGTGCCTATCCAGTCTCCCCTTGAAAACATTGAGTGTCTCTGCTCCCACCACTTCCATTGGCAGCGAATTCCAGGTCCTCACCACTCGCGGCGTAAAAAAGTTTTCCTTCACATCCCCCCTGTATCTCTTGCCCAAAACCTTAAATCTGTGTCCCCTAGCACTTCTACCATCAACTAGTGGGAACAGCCCTTCCCCGCCTAGCCTATCCAAACCCGTCATAATCTTGTACACCTCTATCAAATCACCCTTCAACCTCTTTTGCTCTAATGAAAACAAATCCAGCTTCTCCAACCTGTCCTTGTAGCTAAGATCCCCATCCCTGGAACCATTCTGGTAAATCTCCTCTTCACCCTTTCAAGGGCCTTCACATCCTTCCTAAAGTGTGGTGACCAGAACCGGACGCAATACTCCAGTTGTGGCCTAACCAGCGCTTTATAAAGGTTCAGCATAAGTTCTCTACTTTTGTACTCAATGCCTCTATTTATGAAGCCCAAGATCCCATATGCTTTGCTAACCACTCTCCCAATATGTCCTGCCACCTTCAGGGACCTATGCACATTAACTCCCAGGTCCCTCTGTCCCTGCACACTCTTTAAAACTGTGCCATTAAGTGTATATTGCCTCTCCCTGTTCCTTCTGCCAAAATGCATCACCTCACACTTCTCTATATTAAATTCCATCTGCCACTTGTCTGCCCATTCTGCTAGCCTTTCTATGTCCTGTTGTAGTCGATTGGTATCATCATCACTGTTTGCCACACCCCCAAATTTGGTGTCATCGGCAAATTTAGAAATTCTCCTCTGTATTCCAATATCCAGGTCATTTATATATATCAAAAAAAGCAGTGGCCCCAACACTGACCCTTGGGGAACACCACTGTCTACCATCCTCCAGTCTGAAAAACAGTCATTTATCACAACTCGCTGTTTTCTGTCCTTAAGCCAATTCCTTATCCAAGCTGCCATTGACCACCTATTCCATGACCCTCAATTTTGTTAAACAGCCTTCTATGTGGTACTTTGTCAAACGCCTTCCTAAAATCCATTGCATTCCCTTCATCAATCCTCCCTGTTACTTGAGCAAAGAGTTCAATTAGATTAGCCAAACACGATCTGCCTTTTACAAATCCGTGTTGGCTCTCCTTAATTAGTTTAAACCTCTTCAAGTGCCTGTTAATTTTTTCCTTGATTATTGTTTCTAAAACTTTACTCACCACTGATGTTAAACTGACCGGCCTGTAGTTACTAGGATTGTCCTTACACCCTTTCTTGAACAATGGTGTCACATTTGCCACTTTCCAATCCTCAGGCACCTCCCCCACATCTAGGGAAGATTGGAAAATTATGGCAAGCCCTTCTGCTATCCCCTCCCCCAATTCCCTTGGCAACCTGGGATGCAAGCCATCTAGACCAGGTGACTTATCCACTATAAGCCTTTCTAGTACATCCTAGCTATCAATTTTCACCCCTTCCATTGCTTCTACCTTTTCCACTTCTACCGATATTTTGTCAGCATCCACCTCCTTAGTAAACACCGATACAAAGTACTCATTGAGTGTTCTAGCCTTGCCCTGTGCCTCTAAGCATATATCACCTTCTTTGTCCCTAATAGGCCCCATCCCGCCTCTTACTACCCGTTTACTGTTTACATGCCGGTAGAAGATTTTTGGGTTCCCTTTTATGTTAACCGCCATTCTACCCAGAATGGCAAATCGAATAACTAGGGCTGTAGAGAGGGCTTTAAACTAAATAGTGGGGGCGCAGGGGGGGGGGGGGGGGGGTGGTGGGGTGAGGATCCAGGTGAGCGGGAAAATAAAAAGTCAATGGGAAATGAGAAAGCAATAGAGCAGGCTAGAGAGGGGGAAAATAATAACCAGAGTGTGACAGGAAGGGACAGAATGTTTAAAAATAAGAGTGTAACAGAAAAAAAGGCCAAAACAAGGAAAAATGGTAAAAAGACAAAGTTAAAAGCTCTATATCTGAATGCATGCAGCATTCATAACAAGATAAATGAGTTGACGGCACAAATAGATACAAATGGGTATGACCTGATCACCATTAGAGAGTCGTGGTTACAAGGCGACCAGGGCTGGGAACTGAATATTCCAGAGTATATGATAATTCGGAACGATAGAAAGAAAGGAAAGGGAGGTGGGGTGGCTTTGTTGGTAAAAGATGGGATCAGTGCAGTGGTGAGAAGTGATATTGGCTCAGAAGATCAAGATGTAGAATCGGTTTTGAAGGAAATAAAAAATAATAAGGGGAAAAAGTCTCTGGTGGGCGTAGTCTACAGGCCCCCGAACAGTAGTAATGCTGTTGGACAGGGTATAAATCAACAAATAATGGAGGCCTGTAAAAAAGGTATGGTAATAATCATCGGTGATTTTAATCTCCATATTGATTAGACAAATCAAACTGGCCATGGTAGCCTGGAGGAGGAGTTCATAGAGTGCATCCGGGATGCTTTCCTAGAACATTATGTATTAGAACCAACCAGGGAGCAGGCTATCTTGGACCTGGTACTATGTAATGAGACAGAATTAATAAATGATCTCATAGTAAAGGATCCTCTAGGAAAGAGTGATCATAGCATGGTTGAATTTCAAATTCAGTTGGAGGGTGAGAAAGTTGTATCCCAAACCAGTGTCCTGATCTTAAACAAAGGCAATTATAATGGCATGACAGCAGAACTGGCTAAGGTGGACTTGAAAAACAAATTAAAGGGTAAGAAAGTTGAAATGCAGTGGTGGACATTTAAGGAGATATTTCATAACTCTCAACAAAAATATATTCCAGTGAGAAAGAAAGATTTTAAGAGAAGGGAGCACCATCCATGGCTAACTAAGGAAGTAAAGGATGGTATCAAATTGAAAACAAAGGCATACAATGTTGTCAAGATTGGTGGGAGACCAGAGGATTGGGAAATTTTTAAAAACCAGCAGATGACTAAAAACATAATAAAGAGAGAAAAGATGAATTATGAGAGTAAGCTGGCAAGAAACATTACAACAGATAGTAAGAGCTTCTACAGGTATATAAAAAGGAAGAGGGTAGCTAAAGTAAACGTTGGTCCCTTAGAGGATGAGACTGGGGAATTAATAATGGGGAACGGGGAAATGGCAGAGACTCTGAACAAATTTTTTGCATCTGTCTTCACGGTAGAAGACACTAACAACATCCCAATAGTGGATAATCAAGGGGCCACAGGGAGTGGAGAACTAAAGACAATCACTAAGGAAATAGTACTCGGTAAAATAATGGGACTAAAAGATGACAAGTCCCCTGGTCCAGATGGCCTGCATCCCAAGGTCTTAAAAGAAGTGGCTGCAGAGATAGTGGATGCATTGGTTGCAATATACCAAAATTCCCTGGACTCTGGAGAGGTCCCAGTGGATTGGAAAACCACAAATGTAATACCCCTATTTACGAAAGGAGGGAGACAGAAAGCAGGAAACTATAGACCAGTTAGCCTAACATCTGTCGTTGGGAAAATGCTGGAGTCCTTCATTAAGGAAGCAATAGCAGGACATTTAGAAAAACATACTGCAGTCAAACAGAGTCAGCATAGTTTTAGGAAAGGGAAATCATGTTTAACAAATTTGCTGGAGTTCTTTGAGGATGTAACAAGCAGGGTGGACAAGGGTGAGCCAGTGTGGTATATTTGGATTTCCAGAAGGCATTCGATAAGGTGTTACATAAAAGGTTACTGCCTAAGATAAGAGCTCATGAAGTTGGGGGTAATATATTAGCATGGATAGAGAATTGGCTAACTAACAGAAAGCAGAGAGTCGGGATAAATGGGTCATTTTCTGGTTGGCAAACGGTAACTAGTGGGGTGCCACAAGGATCGGTGCTGGGGCCCCAACTATTTACAATCTACATTAATGACTTGATTGAAGGGATCGAGTGTAATGTAGCCAAGTTTGCGGATGATACAAAGATGAGTGGGAAAGCAAGTTGTGCAGAGGACTCAAAGAATCTGCAAAGGGATATAGACAAGCTAGGTGAGTGGGCAAACATTTGGCAGAATGGAGTATAATGTGGGAAAGTGTGAGGTTATCCACTTTGGCAGGAAAAATAAAAAAGCAAACTATTATTTAAATGAAGAGAGGTTACAAAATGCTACAGTTCAGAGGGACCTGGGAGTCCTTGTGCATGAAACACAAAAAGTTAGCATGTAGGTACAGCAAGTAATCAAAAAGGCAAATGGAATGTTGGCCTTTATTTCAAGGGGGTTGGAGTATAAAAGCAGGGAAGTCCTGCTACAACTGTACATGATATTGCTGAGACTACACCTTGAGTACTGCGTACAGTTTTGGTCTCCTTATATAAGGAAGGATATACTTGCATTGGAGGCAGTTCAAAGACGATTCACTAGGTTAATTCCAGAGATGAGGGGTTTGACTTATGAGGAAAGGTTGAGCAGGCTGGGCCTATACTCATTGGAATTTAGAAGAATGAGAGGTGATCTTATGGAAACATAAGATACTGAGAGGGCTCGACAGCGTAGATGCAGAGAGGATGTTTCCCCTCATGGGGAAATGAAGAACTCGGGGGCACAGTCTCAGAATAAAGGGTTGCACTTTTAGAACTGAGATGAGGAGGAATTTCTTCTCTCAGAGGGTTGTAAATCTGTGGAATTCTCTGCCCCAGAGAGCTGTGGAGGCTGGGTCATTAAATACATTTAAAGTGGAGATAGACAAATTTTTGCAAGACAAGGGAGTGAAGGGTTATGGGGAGCGGGCTGGGAAGTGGCTTTGAGCCCTAGATCAGCCATGATCTTATTGAATGGCGGAGCAGGCTCGAGGGGCCAAGTGGCCTATTCCTGCTCCTATTTCTTATGTTCTTATGTACTCTCATATTCTCTCTTTACCAACCTTATTTTCATCTTCACATCCCCTCTCAACTTATTGTATTTGGTCTGGTTCTCCCTTGAAGAATTTACCTGGCATTCATCATACACCCTTTTTTTGTTTCATCATTTTCTCTATCTCCCTCATCATCCAAGGAGCCCTTGCTTTGGTTCCCTTACCCTTCCCTCTTGTTGGAATGTACCTAGCCTGTACTTGGAACATCTCCTCCTTAAAGATCACCCATTGTTCCATTACAGTTTTTCCTGTCAGTCTTAGGATCTAGCCAGGGTAAAATGGAACCATTCACATCCCATTGAAGTTAGCCCTAGTCCAGTTTAGAAGTTCCACTCTAGATTGTTCCTTGCTCCACTGCATTGCTCATCTAAATCTTATGATACGATGATCACTCATACCCAAGTGTTCTCCCACAGACACTTGGTCGATCTGGCCCACCTCATTCCCCAGCACCTGATCCAGCAATGGCTTCTTCCGATTACAAAAAGAAAATACTGCAGATGCTGGAAATCTGAAATAAAAACAGAAAATGCTGGATATACTCAGCAGGTCAGGCAGCATCTGTGAAGAGAGAAACAGAGTTAATGTTTCAGGTCGATGACCTTTCATCAGAACTGAAAAAAAGCAGGAAATGGAACAGATTTTTAAGCAAGTGTGTTGTGTATGTACCTTTAAGAGAATAACTGGTCTCAGACTGCAGTACCGGCAGCGACCACCCCTGTATAAAAGGCGCTAGTGAGCCTCTGTTGTTTCAGTTTCACTATTGACTTCCATCAGTAAAGACGTGTTTTGTTCCACTCCTGCTGTCCATGTCTCAATCATTCACGGACGTAATACTGGCGACGAGCAGATACGAACCTACCTACAGTCTGCACCACCTCCTGGGATCCATTCCTACAGCGAAGTGAGCAGAGGTCGAGGCCAGAAAGAAAAGAAAGTAAGAGGCAGTAGAAACGGGCATCGACCGTGGGCATCCGCCCTGTGTTGCGGAGTTGTCGGAAGCGGGGCCTGGTTCCTGTCGACGGTGCTTCAGCTAATCGGGCTGGTGGCAGGTAGTGCACTGATCCTTCCTGGGCTGCGGCGGTTGTGAACTCGAGCGGGTGGTTTGCAACGGGGCCGAGCAGCGTTGTCGGGAAGAAGAGAGAGAGAGGGTGGAGCACACAAGGCGCGGCCGGTGCTACGAAGCCGGGCTGCGTATAGACCCGCGAAGAGGGAGGCAAGAGTCCCACAGGGTTGTTCCACGACGGGAAAATAATAAAAAAAAGAAATATTAAATGCGCAAGAAACCGCGAGGAGCTGCAGGTTGCAACGGGAACCGCGGAAAGCAGCGCTAGCAACAGCGGGGAAGAAGGCAAAGCGCGGGAGGCGCCATCTTAATCAGCGGGGAAGAAGGCAAAGCGCGGGAGGCGCCATTTTGTTAAATCGGGGAAGAAGGCAAAGCGCGGGAGGCACCATTTTAGATTTGCAAGCTGCCGAAGACTGGCTGTATCACTGCTTTTGATAATACAATAGAGGACTGGACCACGTATGTGGAAAGAGTCGAGGTATATTTCGAGGCAAACGAAATAGCGGAGGAGAAAAAGGCATCGATATTGATAAACTTAATGGGCGCTAGAACGTACGGCCTATTGCGGGACCTGATTACTCCAGCCAAACCGAAGGCGAAGAGTTTTAACGAAATTGTTGCTGTCCTACAGGAACACCTAAACCCTGCACCGCTGTTGATAGCAGAAAGATTTAAATTCCACAGGAGAACTCAGCATAAAGATGAGAGCAATGCTGAGTACCTTACGGAACTACGCAAGCTATCAAAGCACTGCCAGTTTGGAGCAGGACTGGCAGATACCCTACGGGACAAATTTGTCTGTGGACTCCTGAGTGAAGGAACACAGAAGAAGTTACTCTCAGAGAAAGAGCTGACGCTAGAGAAGGCTTTCAGCGTGGCAGTATCGTATGAAGCAGCAGCCAGGGGAGCTGCAGAAATTCAACAAAAACCACAAGAATACGGCACCCACGAAATGACATGGGGATTTGCAAAATGTTATCGCTGCGGCAGAACTAACCATGACCAGAAGGACTGCTGGTCCAAAGACAAAATATGCAGGCAATGCGGGAAGATGGGACACATTGCACGAGTTTGCAGGTCTGGGAAGAAGACCAGCGACAACAAAAAGGCAACTAAGGAACCGTACAAGAAAGTACAAAAGATGACGGACAGTAGTTCCGAAGACCAGATGAGCGATAGTGAATCCGGGAACAGGAGACTAAGCTGTCTCAAACTTCACAATGTAATCGCAAAAGAGGATCACCGAACCATTTGGGTCACCCTCACGATAGCAGGGTCCCAAGTTGAAATGGAACTGGATACAGGATCAGCGCTAACCGTCATGAATCGACGAGACTACGAACGGCTATTTTCACACATACCCTTGAGAGAGACATCCATCGTCTTGACGACGTATACGGGGCAAAAAGTATACCCCAGAGGAAAAATAAGGGTGCCTGTCGAATACAACAGCAAGAAAATACGGAAATTGTATCTCTACATACTGCCAAATGGTGGACCACCGTTATCGGGACGGGAATGGATCAGGAAGATAAACTTAGATTGGCACTCCATTCATGCAATGACGGTGGACGGTAAAAAAGATGACGACGTCACTCCTGGACGATTGTCAACAATCTTAGCTAACGCCAAAGAGGTATTTCAACAAGAACTGGGCACGCTTAAAGGCGTAACCGCCTCGATAAAAATAGAAAAGAATGCAGTTCCCAAGTTTTTCAAAGCAAGACCGGTACCATATGCAATTCGCCCAGAGGCAGAGCTGGAGAATCTGGAGAAGGCAGGCGTGTTGTCTAAGGTCGACTGGAGCGAGTGGGCGACACCCATCATTCCTGTCATGAAGAAAACGTTAAGCAATAAGTTCGGGGAGCCAAGGAAGATTCGCATCTGTGGGGATTTCAAGGTGACGGTGAACCCAGTCCTTCACACAGTACAATATCTTCTTCCAAGGATAGAAGACATCTTCGCCTCACTGTCTGGAGGGAAGCGTTTTACAAAAATTGACCTAGCACAAGCATATTTGCAGATGGAGGTTGAAGAGTCCTCTAGGAAGTATCTCACGATAAACTCTCACAAAGGTCTTTACCAGTATCATCGATTGGTATTCGGAGTAGCATCGGCTCCGGCGATATGGCAAAGAGCGATGGAACAAGTCCTGCAAGGGATTCCGGGGACTCAGTGTTACATGGACGACATCCTTGTGACAGGTGAAGATGACAGTGAACACCTTAACAACCTAGAACAGGTGCTCACTAGACTACGGGAACATGGGCTGCGAGCCAACCGCCCCAAGTGCGAATTTTTAAAGAAACAGATATCGTATTGTGGCCACGTGATTGATGAAGAGGGGTTACATAAGTCCCCTGACAAAATTGAAGCGGTTGTTAAGGCCCCAGCGCCTGAAAATGTGTCGCAACTGAGGTCATTCCTCGGATTGGTGAATTACTACCATAAGTTTTTGCCAAATTTGTCAACAATTCTGCACCCACTGAACGCCCTGCTACGAACGGGGGTAGCATGGAAATGGAGCGATGATTGTAAGCGGGCCTTTCAGAAGAGTAAGGACTTAATCACTTCAAGGGAAGTATTGGCTCACTACAACCCAGCACTGCCGATCAGACTGGCATGTGATGCGTCTCCCTACGGCATTGGGGCGGTACTGTCACATAAATTCCTTGATGGTTTAGAGAGGCCGATAGCTTTTGCGTCACGCTCGTTAACTTCTGCCGAGCGTAACTATGCCCAGATTGACAGAGAGGCCCTCAGCCTAGTGTGGGGGGTGAAGAAGTTCAATCACTACCTGCACGGTCAAAAATTTACTCTACTAACCGATCATCAACCTCTTGTCTCCATTTTCAACCCTCAGACGGGCGTACCGATAATGACAGCACAAAGGCTGCAGAGGTGGTCCCTTTTCCTAGGGGCACACCAATATGACATCGAGTACAAAGGAACTAAACAGCATGGAAATGCTGATGGATTGTCACGCCTACCGTTGCCGACGGTGGAAGAAGAAGACCTTGCAGTGGATCCAATGGAGTTATTCCACTCGACCATAGTCGAATGTCTCCCAGTGACGAATGCAAACATAGAAAAGGAAACACGGAATGACCCGACACTATCACGGGTCTATGATTTAACGGTGAAGGGATGGCCAGCACATGGCGAACCACTGCTGCCCGCATTCTCGCCGAGAAGAGAACAGCTGTCAGTGTGCAGAGGAACCTTGATGTGTGGATCCAGAGTAGTAATTCCACCTAAGTTGACGGATAGAGTGCTCAATGAGCTTCATGAGGGTCATCTGGGTGGGGTAAAAATGAGGAACTTAGCCAGAGCGTTTGTGTGGTGGCCGGGAATCGATAGAGAAATCGAAGAGATGACCAAGAGCTGTGCAGGATGCCAGAAGGTCCAAAACGCCCCACCACAAGCTCCTCTGCATCCATGGGAGTGGCCCTCATCTCCATGGCAAAGGGTGCACATCGATTTTGCTGGTCCCTTCATGGACTCGATGTTTTTAATTGCGGTGGATGCACATTCAAAGTGGCCAGAGGTAATAAAAATGTCCTCAACCACCACGGAAAAAACTATCACAGTTTTACGAACCATGTTCGCCAGGAATGGGCTGCCTGAACAGATTTGCTCTGACAATGGACCACAGTTTGTGTCTGAAGAGTTCCGGAGGTTCTTAAAGAACAATGGTGTTAAGCATTACACATCTGCCCCATATCATCCAGCCACTAATGGATTGGCCGAGAGGTTTGTCCAAACATTCAAGAAGGCTATCAAGGCAATGTGTAATGAAGATATACCCCTACAACACAAGGTGGACAACTTCTTGTTTGCCTACCGGAATGCGACACATGCGGTTACCAACCAAACTCCAGCCATGATGTTCTTCAATCGAAGACTACGATGCCACTTGGATTTGGTTAAGCCAAACGTCCGAAGAGATGTGGAGAACAGGCAGTTTCAGAATATGAATGAAAGGCCGACCAGGAGTTTTAAGATAGGTCAACCAGTTTTGGCCCGGGACTACCGCACTGAGAAATGGCAGCCAGGAACGATTTGTACATGACCTCTCATGTATACCGTGGACGTTGGGGAGAGCATTGTAAGACGCCGTGCTGACCAGATTCTAGAGTCACTGGAAAATGTCAACTCCACACCACGATCTGATACACCTGGTAATGAAATCGACGTTCCAATTGCAGCTACCGCAGAATATTGGAAGCAGATGAACCAAACAACGACATTGATCCCGACTCAACATTGCCAGAAGAACCTGATACCCCAAAGAGGCGTTATCCAGACAGAATCAGGAAGCCTCCTCAAAGACTGAACTTATAATTGCTTAAACTTAACCAATGTATCTAGCAACCGTGATTGTGATTGTAATTAGTTATCATTTAGTTGTTAAATGAATGTTATGTACTGTTCATCTAAAAGGGGAGGAATTGTTGTGTATATACCTTTAAGAGAATAACTGGTCTCAGACTGCAGTACCAGCAGTGACCACCCCTGTATAAAAGGCGCTAGTGAGCCTCTGTTGTTTCAGTTTCACTATTGACTTCCATCAGTAAAGACGTGTTTTGTTCAACTCCTGCTGTCCGTGTCTCAATCATTCACGGACGTAATAAAGTGTAGGGGCTGGGAAAGGGGGAAGGGGATGAAAGAACAAAAGGGAAGGTCTGTGATAGGAGAAGGCAGGAGAGGTTAAGAGACATTAAGAGATATTCAAGGCAAAAGGAAATGGTAATGGGACAGGTTAAGAAACAAAGGATGGCTCTAGATGAAGTGTAAACTGCGCTGGCAGAATGGAAGACAGCTGCCATGTGGGAGAGAAGAAAAGACACAAACGAAAAGTGTGGATAAAAAATATATGTATGATAGGGGCCGAGGTTATGATCTGAAATTGTTGACCTCTATGTTGAGTCCAGAAGGCTGTAAAGTGCCTAATCGAAAGATGAGGTGCTGTTCCTCGAGCTTACGCTGAGCTTCAGTGGAACAATGCAAGAGGCCGAGGATGGTGAGGTCTGAGTGGGAATGGAGCGGAGAATTAAAGTGACAGGTGACCGGAAGCTCGGGGTCACCCTTACGGACTGAACGGAGGTGTTCCGCAAAGTAGTCACCCAACCTGCGTTTGGTCTCCCCAATGTAGAGGAGACCACATCGTGAGCAGCGAATACAGTATACTAAATTGCAAGAAGTACAAGTAAATCGCTGTTTCACCTGAAAGGGGTGTTTGGGGCCCTGGACAGTGGGAAGGGGGGAGGTATATGGGCAGGTGTTGCATCTCCTGCGCTTGCACAGGAATGTGCCAGGCGAAGGGGAAGAGGTGTTGGGGGTGATAGAGGAGTGGACCAGGATGTCGCGGAGGGAGCGGTCCCTTTGGAATGCTGAAAGGGGAGTTGAGGGGAAGATGTGTTTGGTGGTGGGATCACGCTGGAGGTGGCGGAAATGGCAGAGGATGATCCATTGAATGTGGAAGCTGGTGGGGTGAAAGGTGAGGACAAGGGGAACTCTATCGTGGTTCCAGGAGGGAGGGCCAGGGGTGAGGGCAGAAGTGCGGGAGATAGAACGGACACAGTCAAGGGCCATGTCAACCACAGTAGAGGGGAATCCTCGGTTGAGGAAAAAGGAAGATATGTCAGAAGCACTGGTATGGAAGGTGGCATCGTCAGAGCAGATGCGGCGGAGATGGAGAAACTGGGAGAATGGAATAGAGTCCTTACAGGAGGCGGGGTGGGAGGAAGTGTAGTCCAGGTAGCTGTGGGAGTCAGTGGGCTTATAGTGGATGTTTGTCAATAACCTATCCCCAGAGATGGAGACGGAGAAGTCGAGGAAGGGAAGGGAAGAGGCGGAGATGGACCAAGTTAAGGTGAGGGAAGGGTGGAAATTGGAAGCAAAGTGAATGAAATTATCTAGTTCAGGGCAAGAGCAGGAAACGGCACCGATACAGTCATCAATGTACTGGAAAAAGATGTGAGGGAGGGGACCTGAGTAGGACTGGAACAAAGACTGTTCCACATATCCCACGAAAAGGCAGGCATAGCTAGGGCCCATGTGGGTTCCCATAGCGACACCTTTGATTTGGAGGAAGTGAGTGGAGTCAAAGGAGAAGTTGTTCAATGTGAGAACAAGTTTAGCCAGGCGGAGGAGGGTGGTGGTGGATGGGGACTGGTTGGGCCTCTGTTCAAGGAAGAAGCGGAGCGCCCTCAGGCCATCCTGGTGGGGGATGGAGGTGTAGAGGGATTGTACGTCCATGGTGAAAAGGAGGCGGTTGGGGCCAGGAAACCGTTAAAGTGGCATCGGGCGTTGGAAGAGTCGAGGATGTAGGTGGGAAGAGACTGGACAAGGGGAGAAAAAATAGAGTCGAGATAGGAAGAGATAAGTTCCGTGGGGCAAGAACAGGCTGAAATGATGGGTCTACCAGGGCAGTCCTGTTTGTGGATCTTGTGAAGGAGGTAGAAGCAGGCTGTGCGGGGTTGGGGGACTATGAGGTTGGCGGCCGTGGGGGGAAAATCTCCAGAGGAGATGAGGTCAGTGACAGTCTTGGAAACGGTGGCTTGATGTTCAGTGGTGGGGTCATGGTCCAGGCGGAGGTAGGAGGAGGTGTCGGAGAGTTGGCGTTCAGCTTCCGCTAGGTAGAGGTCGATTCGCCAAACAACAACAGCACCACCCTTGTCAGCAGGTTTAATGACAATGTTGGGGTTGGATCTGAGAGAATGGAGTGCTGCAAGTTCAGTGGGAGGTAGTTGGAGTGAGTGAGGGGAGCAAAGAAATGGAGACGGCCGATTTCACGCCAGCAGTTTGCAATGAAAAGATCTAGAGAGGTTAAGAGGCCAGAGGGAGGGGTCCAGGTAGAATGAGAATTCTGAAAGCGGGAGAAAGGGTCAGCCGGGCGGGGGGAAGACTCCTGGCCAAAGAAGTGGGCATGGAGACAAAGGCGACGGAAAAAGAGCTCAGCATCATGCCGAGCTCAAAATTCATTGAGGTGGGGGCATAAGGGGATGAAGCTCAGGCCTTTGCTAAGGACTGATTGTTCGGGGTCAGAGAGGGGAAGGGAAGAGGGGATAGTGAAAATGTGGCAGGGGGTGAGATTGTGAGAAGGGATGGGGCCAGAGGAAAGTGAAGGGGAAGAAGGTTCCGGAGGGGCGTTGGTGTCCAAGAAGCTTGCAATCCTTTACACCTGAAAGGAAGAAAAAAAGTTTTTTTTAAAGCGCCGGATGAGGCGAAGGATGAAATGGAACTTGGACAGCTTTGAGGTAGAGTGAGTCAGTGCTGCTGAAGAGAGAGGTCGAGAGTGTTCATGTGGCGGCGCATGGCATTCAGCATGGATCTCAGGATACGGCAAGAGCAGTGGTTCGAGGAACGCTGAATATCTTGGAGATACCTGTAGTCCTGGGTGGATCGAAGGGTGGAATTTCAGTTGGAATCCACGTGGAGTAAGTCGGAGCTGGAGACAGTTGCCGAGGAAAGATATGTGGCTATGAAAGCGAGTTTTGGTAGATACCTGATCAAACACGAGAAGGGAGACAGAAAGCAATGAAGATGAACAAGGTAAAAGAGATAAACGGAAATCCCGTCGGAGAGAAGAGCAGAACTTCTTCAAGGTGGGCATTCCTGGAAGAGAGGTGGCAGTGAATTAAACACTAATACAAAAAGAAAATTCTGCAGATGCTGGAAATCTGAAATAAAAACAGAAAATGCTGGAGATACTCAGCAGGTCAGGCAGCATCTGTGAAGAGAGAAACAGAGTTAACGTTTCAGGTCAATGACCTTTCGTCAGAACTGGAGAAAAGCAGGAAATGGAACAGATTTTTAAGCAAGTGTAGGGGTGGGGAAAGGGGGGAGGGGATGAAAGAACAAAAGGGATGGTCTGTGATAGAAGAAGGCAGGAGAGGTTAAGAGATATTAAGAGATATTCAAGGCAAAAGGAGATGGTAATGGGACAGGTTAAGAAACAAAGCAGGAAAAATTCAGTTGTTTGCACCTCCCGTTAGCGCCTTAAGAGGGCGCTAATGGGGCGCAAAGCAACTAGCGCCCGGGCGTGGCAATGTTTGCGCTGCTCGTGAAATTAACTAGACATTTTGCGGCGGCGTTAAACACTATCGCCACGATCTCCTGCGCCGGCAGATTGTGACGTCAGTCGAGTGCGCAACGCCCCGTTAGCGCCCCGGACCAGATATTGAGTGGCGTCCCCTGCCTTACCGCCTGCCGCTAGCAACGATGGGTTGAGGAGAGCATTATGCTGTCAGAAAGGGACTAGGGGAGCGCTATTTAAAGGCGACCGCTTCCTGCCTTTTTTTGTCGGTGACATTTTTGCATCACGCATTCTGAGAGAAAGAGAGAGACTTCTGGAGAGATTCAATGCTGTGTGAAGGAGTTTTGAGTACTGAGCAGCACTTTGCAGGTTTATTTTGATTGGCCCTTCCTTGCTTCGCCAGCGCTCTGAGGTTGCACATCACTCCTCGGCCTTTGCGCCTTAAGGCAGGTGTGAAGCGCCTGATTTAGCGCTCCAATCACCTCCAGGGGCGATAAAAGCCAAGTTTGCTGTCGGAGGCGATAATTAGCGCCAGGCGCTAAACTTTGCGCACGGCTGATAATGGCGCCCCATATGGGGCGATACTGAATTTTTTCCCCATAGGATGGCTCTAGATGAACTGTAAATTGCGCTGGCAGAATGAAAGACAGCTGCCATGTGGGAGAGAAGAACAGACACAAACAAAAAGTGTGGATAAAAAATATATATATGATAGGGGCTGAGGTTATAATCTGAAATTGTTGAACTCTATGTTGAGTCCAGAAGGTTGTAAAGTGCCTAATCGAAAGATGAGGTGTTGTTCCTCAAGCTTACGCTGAGCTTCAGTGGAACAATGCAAAAGGCCGAGGACGGTGAGGTCTGAGTGGGAATGGAGCGGAGAATTAAAGTGACAGGCACCTTTCACCCCACCAGCCTCCACATTCAACAGATCATCCTCCGGCATATCCGCCACCTCCAGCGTGATCCCACCACCAAACACATCTTCCCCTTACCTCCCCTTTCAGCGTTCAGAAGGGACCGCTCCCTCCGCGACACCCTGGTACACTCCTCTATCATCCCCAACAACCCTTCTCCTTTGCCCGGTACCTTCCCGTGCAAGCACAGGAGATGCAACAAATGCCCTTATACCTCCCCCCTTCCCACTGTCCAGGGCCCCAAACACCCCTTCCAGGTGAAACAGCAATTTACTTGTACTTCTTGCAATCTAGTATACTGTATTCGCTGCTCACAATGTGGTCTCCTCTACATTGGGGAGACCAAACGCAGATTGGGTGACTGCTTTGCGGAACACCTCTGTTCAGTCCGTAAGGGTGACCCCCGAGCTTCCGGTCGCCTGCCACTTTAATTCTCCGCTCCACTCCCACTCTGACCTCACTGTCCTCGGCCTCTTACACTGTTCCAACAGAGCTCAGCGTAAGCTCGAGGAACAGCACCTCATCTTTCGATTAGGCACTTTACAGCCTTCTGGACTCAACATAGAGTTCAACAATTTCAGATCATAACCTCGGCCCCTATCATATATATATTTTTTATCCACACCTTTTGTTTGTGCCTGTTCTTCTCTCCCACATGGCAGCTGTCTTTCATTCTGCCAGCGCAATTTACACTTCATCTAGAGCCATCCTTCGTTTCTTAATCTGTCCCATTACCATCTCCTTTTGCCTTGAATATCTCTTAATGTCTCTTAACCTCTCCTGCCTTCTCCTATCACAGACTTTCCCTTTTGTTCTTTCATCCCCTCCCCCCTTTCCCCGCCCCTACACTTGCTTAAAAACCTGTTCCATTTCCTGCTTTTTTCCAGTTCTATTGAATGGCGGAGCAGGCCCGAGGGGCCGTATGGCCCACTCCTGCTCCTACTTCTTATGTTCTTATGTTAACTCTGTTTCTCTCTTCACAGACGCTGCCTAACCTGCTGAGTATCTCCAGCACTTTCTGTTTTTATGCCTCCTTCCTAGTTGGGCCAAGAACATATTGGTCAAGGAAATTCTCCTGAACACATTTCAGAAATTCCTCCCCCTCCTTTCCCTTTACGCTAGCATTATCCCAATCGATATTTGAAACATAGAAGATAGGAGCAGGAGTAGGCCATTCAGCCCCTCGAGCCTGCTTCTCCATTAAATGCGATCATTGCTGATCCGAACCTAGACTCACGTCCACTTCCCTGCCCACTCCCCGTAACCCCTAATTCCCTTATCAGCTAGGAAACTGTCTATCTCCGTTTTCAATTTATTTAATGTCGCAGCTACCACAGCTCCCTGAGGTAGCAAATTCCATAGATTTACTACCCTCTGAGTGAAGAAGTTTCTCCTCATCTCAGTTTTGAAACGGCAGCCCCTTATTCTAAGATTATGCCCCCTAGTTCTAGTCTCACCCATCAGTGGAAACATCCTCCCTGCATCCACCCGATCAAGCCCCCTCACAATCTTCTGGCCTAGAAATTCAGTTGGTTGCGCCAGCCGGTAACGCCATAAGAGGGGTATATTTCCAGCGCTAGGCACTTAGCGCCCGGGCGCAGACCGATCTGCGCCAACGCCCAAATTCAGTTGACATTTAGCGCCGGCGCAAAGTGTTTGCGCCCGCTCAGCTGCGCGCGCAGCTTATGACGTCATCTCGTCGTGCAACGCTGTTTGTGCGCCCCAAACCGGAAATTCAGTGGCGCCCGCCCAATGTGGGCGTGGCGCTGCTAAGAACTGTGAAGTGGAACGCAACAGAGGCCCTGTGGGCCTCGGGGAGCGCTAATTAAAGGGCACTTACACTGACCTATAAAGCCCAGCCATTTTGCTGCAATGACTTTACTGCTTTGGATTTCTGGACAGAGACCAAGGGACAGAGCTTACTGATTTGGGACAACATAGGAGAGGTATTTTTGGCTTCTGGCCAGTGCTTTGACATTTGATTCATTTGATTTCACTGTTTTCAACTTTATTATGGGGGCTGTATGGGGGTCCAACCCTCAGTTGCAGCATTATGTGCGAAGGGCTCGCAGACGCTGTGAGAGAGGGCCAGCCATGCCTAGACGCAGAGGGGCCATCAGGCGTCGGCAACGTAGGCCTTACCCACTCAGGCAATACCGGCAGCAGGTGTCCTATCTCACCATGACTGCGGCGCATTGTGTTAAGAGGCTGCGCTTCAGAAGGGAGGTGGTTGCAGAGATCTGCCAGCTGCTTCACAGAGATCTGCGTCCACAGCTGATGTGCAGGACGTCTCTCTCGGTGGAAGTGAAGGTCACGGTGGCTCTGAACTTTTATGCAAGCGGCTCCTTCCAAGCCGCTGCTGGGGACATAGTGAACATCTCCCAGTTCGCCGCGCATCGCTGCATCCGGCAGGTCACCGATGCACTTTTCGCGAGGAGACACCAATTCATCTCCTTCCCCATGACCCGACAGAGGCAGGAGCAGCGTGCAGTCGGATTTGCCAGGATCGCGCGCTTCCCCATGGTGCAGGGCACCATTGACTGCACGCATGTGGCTATACGGGAACCTATCCACAATGCCGAGGATTACCGCAACCGGAAGGGCTACCATTCCCTAAATGTACAGCTGGTGTGTGACCACAGGCAGCGCATCCTAGCTGTCAATGCCCGCTTCCCAGGAAGCAGCCACGATGCATTTATCCTGCGCCAGACTACTGTGGCTGACATGTTCGAGGCACAGCCTCCACCAAGGGGATGGCTTATCGGGGACAAGGGCTACCCTTTGTGTACATGGCTCATGACCCCGCTCCGCGCGCCCAGGACCCCAGCGGAGGAGGCATACAACGAAAGCCATCAAGCCACAAGGAACATCATAGAGCAAACGATAGGCGTCCTCAAGCAACGGTTCCGCTGCCTGGATCGTTCCGGCGGATCTCTACAGTATTCGCCGGATAGAGTCTCCCAGTTCGTCGTCGTGTGCTGCATGCTGCACAACCTGGCTATCCGCAGGACTCAGGCACTGCCACCTGACATTGCACCACCACCTCAGGAGGACGAGCAGGAGGACCATGAGGAGGAGGAGGAGGAGGAGGAGTACCAGCCCAGGAGGGAGCCACAAGGTCCAAGGGCCGTCCGCCGGGGGCTTATTGATCGACACTTCTAGGCCCCCCTGTCAGGGAATGGGCTGTGGCAATGAACGCACCTGAAGGCAGCTGCACCGCAAGCCCTCAGCCGGTTAACGCAACAACCACTTGAAACCTGAGACGTGGACATGCTGAATAAATAAAAAGCTTTATTTCACAAACTCCGGGCCCTTCCCACATGAAACAGAAAAACAGACAAGACCCCCAAAAAACAGTCAAAAACATCTGTCACTCCCAAAACCTGGGGAGGACTAACAAAACTTGCCCATCCAAATGGCCTTCATCATCGGCCTTACAAAAATAAGCCCCCCCTCCACAACACAAACACCCCCATAAAAACAAAAAATGCCTTGATCCTCGGACTTACCAAAATAATGCCCCCCCAGAACACAAGCCCCCCAATATAAAAAAAACCGCTATCACCACACTCTAATGGGTGTGCCAAGAGGGCGAGTCCTTAGACAGGCTTCTCTGGCCCCTGCCCGACCTGCTGCTCCGCCTCAACCTGGGCCCTGCGGGTGTGGCAAGGCTGGGGGAAGGCTCATGAGGGCCACAATGCGCGTCGGCAGATGCCCTTGGGGGTCGGCCTAGACGAGGCCTGGCCCGGGAGGGGCCGGCTGCTGACTGCTGCAGCTGTGGCTGGCCAGCATCAGTCTCAGCAGCAGCTCGTCGCACCTTGGCTGGGGGAGTGGCAGTGTCGGCTGCACCAATGGGGGCAAGCTGGCTGATGGCAGGCGCGCGCTGCTCGCCAGAGACACTGGCACTCGGCCGGGCTGGTAGTGCAGCAAGCGCAGCAGTCTGGTGGAGGCCAGACCGCTGTGCTGCAGCAGGGCGGCGGGTGCCCTGGCGATGCTTCCGCGCCACAGCGAGTGTGGCAGAAGTGAGTGCCCGAACTGCCCTGGTATGTGCCCGCATCAGCTCTGCCAGTGTCTGGACGGCACCACTCATCTCGCGAGTCGCGTCCTGGGCTGCCGCGAGTTGCTGGACACCCCTGTCGTGCGCTGCCGCGAGTTGTTCGACCCCCCTGGCCTGTGATTCCCCGAAAGCGACCACACTATGAGCCAGGGACTCAATGGCCTGAGGCATCTGTTGCACAACCCCCATGAACTCCTGGTGGCGCCGCTCAGACGCCGCCGACATCTCATCGAGGAGGCGCACCTCCTGGGCGAGGACGTCTCCGGACTGGAGGGCGGACTCTCCCTCTGGGGAGAAGGCCGCCGAGCTGGCCGACCCTTCCTGCGTGCCTCGAGCCCACTGGGCCCAGGATCTGCCCTCCCCTGCAACACCTCCCCCCTCTGGGGAGAAGGCCGGTGTGCTGCCGGACCCTTCCCGCGTGCCTCGAGCCCACTGGGCCCAGGATCTGCCCTCCCCTGCAACACTTCCCCCTGGCTCTCCTGCAGGCCAGACGTCTCCCCTCCATTGCCATCCCCTGGCGCGGATGAGGGTTCCCCCGATGTGCCGCCTTCCTCCTGGTCCTCGTCGTCCTCCTCCTCCAAGGGCCTGGCACTCTGAGCTTCAGGGACCACCTCCTCCTCACCAGCTGAAAGCAGGAAGGCACAAGAGTAGCTTTAGAGTGAGGACAGGGCGTCAGCGAGGGAGGCCTGAGTGGTGGCATTATGCGCATTTGTCGGTCAGTGCGAAAGGATGTAGATCTGAAGCGCAAGGGCAACGACAGAGGTCCAACCGGTCATGTCCTTACCAGTGGGTCCCAGTACAGGGTCCGCATCTCCGATCGCAACAGGGCCAATCACCCGGGCACGCATGAGTCGAGCCACGCTCTCCTCCAGCTCACTGAGCGCCTGGTACTGGGGACGGCCTCCCCCGGTGGCAGACTGGCTCCTCAAATTCCGCGCCAGCTTGGCCTGCAAGAGAAAGGACGGCCTCTAAGTACAGTGTGGTGCCCTGTTGCTGTGTGCACTGCCTCCCATGGTCGAATAGCTTGGCCAGTGTGGTGCCCTGTTGCTGTGTGCACTGCCTCCCATGGTCGAATAGCTTGGCCAGTGTGGTGCCCTGTTGCTGTGTGCACTGCCTCCCATGGTCGAATAGCTTGGCCAGTGTGGTGCCCTGTTGCTGTGTGCACTGCCTCCCACGGTCGAATAGCTTGGCCAGTGTGTTAAGTGCAGAAAGTGCTATTGATGATCATGCCAGTGCCATTGCTGCGGGAGGAGGGCTGCCCATTAGTCCTTTGAGGTCCCTTTGCCCATAATGTGAGGTGCACATGCAAGGATGAGGAGGACACTGGAAAGGGTACTCACCTTCACCATCCGAGTGAGGTCGTTGTACTTCTTGCGGCATTGGTCCGCACTCCTGGGGACATCGCAGGTGGATGACACCCTGCGGGCGATTTTCCTCCAGGCTTTCCTGTACTGGCTCCTGGGAGCCTTCTTGCCACTGTCCGGGCACAAGATCTCTCTTTTGTTTTCGACACCATTAATCAGCACCCTCAGAGCATGCTCTGAGAAGCGCTGCGCTCGTTCACGGGCCCTCTCCATGGCTCCAGGCGCTATTTTGGCCCACCAGCAGTGTTGAGGCCTAGCTGCAGGGCTCCAGTATGCAGGGCGTGGCAGCAGTCAAAGTCGACCCTTCCCCCTTTAAGAGCTGGCCGGCGTCAGGGTGTCTGCTTTCAATCAAAACATGACCGCACCTGCGCTGCGCCCGGCCTCGGCGTTATCAGGCCGCATCGCCGGCTTAGCGCCTGAAGAGAGCATTGCAACGCCAGTTTCAGCGCTCGGCCAAACTCTTGGCCAACTCTACTGAATTTCGGCGATGTGGCCTACACTTTCCGGCGGGCGCTAACTTTAGCGAACGCCCGACTTTAGCGCCCCAAAAGTGTCCAGACTGAATTTCTAGGCCGATATTGTAAAGTCTGTGGGTTGTTTAGTTAATTAATACACAGACTCCAAGAGTAACTTAAAACAGGACTTTACTATTCGAAGGTCAGGGCGAATCTGCCCAATAACTCCTGGCACAACACTTATATACTGGTGTGGTCACCGTCGGTATTACCGTATACAGAAGCCAAACAAAGTAGTGCCACACCTAAAATAGTTCTCTTAAAGGTGAACGGTTACATACAATAGTTCTCTTAAAGGTAGACGGGTACATACACTACAATCCTCCCTTTTTAGCTTACAACATACTTATTCCCCATTAAACATAACATATAATCAACTTCATGTAAAACAATTCACAGATATAGTCCCTGCGGGAAACAGTTCACAGATTCAGTCTCTGCGGGAACAGTTCACAGATTCAGTCTCTGGTCTTGACTCGGTCCGAACAACATCTCTGTGGTGTAGCCAGTTCACATTTCTAGCGTGACTCATCCAATAGTCTTTTCCTTGGCTTAACAGCTTGAACTTCCGTCCTGCTGAACCAGCAGTGCTGACTTTTACAAACAGCTGGACTGCCTTGGTAATTTTTCCTACTTTCCAACTGATTTGGTCCCCTTCGTAGGGCCCACGTGCATGATCTGATAGAAGTGATAATGATTTAGATGGTTACCGTCTTCTGCTTTGCCTTTTTCTTTTCTGCTTCTTGGAGACTCTCGGGGCTCCCTTATCCGCTGCCAGCTGTAGCGCCACCATCTCCCTATGTTCCTTAGACTTTAAGTGCTTCATCCTGATTTCTGCACTTTGGGAGTTTTCATCACAAGCTGGGCAGACCAAGTCATCGTAATATTCCGTGTCACTCAACAGGTCATGGTAATATTCGGTGTCGTCCTGAGCTAGTCTAGCGAGAGGGCCTGCTACTTCTTCCGTACCCAACTGGACGTTAGCCGACTGTTGTTCCCTCCCTAGACATCTTTCCTGAAGAGACTTCTTCATGCGTTCATATTCATCCCGCTCTTCCTGGGTTTCCTGCAAATCCTTCACTAATGACCTCGTTTGTGATTTCAACACTTCCCCTTCCCTCGGGGATTGATTGATCAGGCTATTCAATCCTTCTACTGGAGCAGCTGTTTCAACATTCTGCTGTTCACATTGACGTGATTCAGCGTACTTTTGGCATCCCTGTAAAATCTGTGTTGCAACCTCAGCTATTTCCATAACTTTTGAGAGCTCCGAACTCCTTCCCTTTGAAGATTGAAGCTCGTGTTCAGATTGTTCCCATGGTAGAGTCTTGTCCTTCAGCATATGAAGGAGTTGGCTGACCGTTAACTCTTCCACAGGAACACTGTGGGTCAGAGTCTTCTCCATTTCATCCACCTTTTCCTCCAATGCTTTCACCTTCTTTTCCTCTTGTACTTTGGCTTCCAGCGCTCGGAGAAGTTGCGCATTGATGCTCTCTAGCTCATGTTCAGAGGCCATTCTTACAGTCTCTGTGTTTCTTACAGTTCCCTTTTCTCCCACTGAACGGATTCCCAGTTGAATCTGTTCTTCAAGTTGTTGAATCTCGGTCATTGCCGCCCCATATTTGTCTTGGGTTTCCTTTAATATTTTTATGAGTTCTTGTACATCTTGTCTTTCATGTTCTGCCATGTCTTTCACCTCTAATTTCTCATCTATGGATGGAACTTCTACCGATGAGTCTGTCTTGGCCTTGAGCTCATCAAGAATTTCCTGCAGCCTTTGGACTTCTTGCTCATGTTCAACCTTCAGTTGCTCATATGCTTCCACTGAAACTAGCTTTTCGGAGGTTGCCGAGTTAACCCCTTCCAGAATTGTAGCCTGGGCCTGTTCATACTGTTCTTTCAACTTCTCACACTCTGCTTGTAAGGAGTCGTAGAGAAGAACTGGAATAAAATCCTGGCTTCCTGAAGATTCCTCTTCATTTGCTTCTTCCTGCAAATATTCTAACTCCTGAACAGCATAAGGGAGATGTGATCGGTAATTGGTCACGATGGCTCTATGGTCGCTCTCTGCTTGAGCTAGCTGCTTCTGTTGTCTTTCCAGATTCTCCCATTCGGTGTCATAGAACTTTTTCCTTGTTTTCATCTCTTGTACGAGACGGTAACTCAATTGTTCTAATTGTTATCGTAATTTGAAATAAGTTTGAGTCCGAGCTCGGTGTTCTTCCGTCATGGATATGTCCGTAACTTGAACAGGCTCAGAATTTTCTGTCAAACTAGGTTGTCGTTGTTCGGTGGAGTTCTGCTCTGAAACTTTGTTCTTCTCTGGAGCATAAGCCTTTATGCATGCCTTCGTTTTTCCAACCTTCGTCGGCAAGTCCATTTCAGCCTTGTCTTTCATATTTGGGTTGGTCTTATCGTCATCCGTTTCAGAATCTGAGCTGATTGTCTGCACCGAGTCCTCACTCGTTATGGCTTTTAGATAGTGCCATTCCATGTCTATTTTCTTGATCCACTCCCGTCCTAGAAGTGGTGGTCCTCCCTCATGTAGTACGTATAAGTTCATTCTTGGGTGTTCTTTACCCCTATCTCTCACTTTGACTCTTATCTTTCCCATGGGGTATACTTTATGCCCCGTGTATGTCTGCAATACGAACTTGGTATCTCTTAAGGGTATATGTGAGAATAGCCGGTGGTAATCCCTTCGATTTATGACTGATAGAGCTGATCCAGTGTCCAACTCCATTTTCACTTGGATTCCAGCTATTTTTAGCATGACCCAGATAGTTTATAGGTCAGCTTCCTTACTCACATTGTGAATTCTCAGACTACCCAGCTCCTGGCCGTTTGGGTCTGAGTCTGAATTCTGTTCGTCTGAACTCTTCTCAGCCACCTTGTGTACCTTGTTGTACTTTTCCTGTGATGGCTTCCTTTGGTTGTTGGTCCTTTTCCCTGACCGGCATACCTTAGCTATGTGACCCAGTTTGCCACATTTCCTACATTCCTGGTTCTTAAACCAGCATTGGTTCTGGTCGTGTGTTGTCTTCCCACAACGATAGCATTTTGTTGTTGTCAAGGTAATTTGATCCACACTTAGTGCTGCTGTCTTTAGCTGCATTTCCGCAGTTCCCTTCGCTGCGGCTTCGTGCGATGCTGCAATAAGGACAGCCCTGTCAAGTGTAAGGTCGTTCTCTTCGAGCAGTCGCTTTTGCGTTCCTTCCTTTGCCAACCCGCACACGAACTTGTCTCGCAATGCCTCTGTCAGATTCCCTCCAAACTGGCAATATTTCGCTAGTCTACGCAGTTCGACCAAGTATTCTGCGTTGCTTTCGTCTTTCCGTTGCGTTCTCGCATAGAATTTGAATTGTTCCGCCAACATCAACGGTGTGGGGTTCAAGTGATCCTTCAGAACAGCCACAATATCATCGAAAGTCTGATCCGCCGGTTTAGCTGGTGATAGTAGATGCTTCAAGAGCCCGTATGTCTTCGCGCCCATCAAGTTTAGCAAGGTTATAGCTTTGTCATCTTCTTCTATTTTATTGGCCTCACAATAGATCTCGATGCGTTCCACGTACGTGGCCCAGTCTTCTACCTCGGCATTAAAATCGTTGATGTTACCACGCTTAGGCATCTTCCTCTCTTTCTGATAACACCCCGAATTATTTCTTTAACTTATTTTTTTTTCTCAGATGGCGGTTTTCCCGCGAAAATGGCGGTTTCCCGCGCTTATCTTCTCTCCCCGCCCACTTCAATGGCGGTTTCCCGCTTCTGTCTTCTTCCCCGCCTAATGGCGGCTTCCCGCGTTTCTTCCCTAGCGGGAGGGGTACACTTTCCCCCACAGGCGACGGCCGCTGGCTTTCAGGTTCACAGCCTGCGCGTCGGCTTCAGGGCTTTCCCTTTTCTCGGCAGGGCAACCGACGCTGGGTACACCCCGTTGACGGCGAACAGTTTCAGCCGCTGGGCTGGCTCTCGCTCAGTTCCCCTTGCTCGGGCTCTGCCTCTCCCGCTCGCTCGGCTCTACCGGCGCTGGGTACACCCCGTTGACGGAGAACAGTTTCAGCCGCTGGACTGGCTCTCGCTCAGTCTCCCTTGGTCGGCTCTGCTTCTCCCGCTCACTCGGCTCCCAATCGCGCCTCCCAGCCCTCTCGCAGTCCGGTGCTTCCCTCCCCGGCTGCGGCTGAGTTTATCTCTTCCCGCGCCTACGCTCCCGGTCGCAGCGCTTCGTGGCTTCGGTCGCTGCCCGGCCTTTTTTGCCGGTCGCGGTCTAGCTGTCTCACGACGCTGTTGCGTCCCCAGCCTGTCTGTACCGCGGCTTCCTTGCTCCACGCTGCCCCAGTCTCAGCGCCTCTGGGCCCGACTTCTGTCCGGCTCCTTTCCCCCTCGACCGTGGTCGAGTGCACCGCCCTTATCCTCCGGTTATTCTTTTTACTTTTCCCTTACTCACAGTCACCGTGGCCGCCTTGCTTCTCGTGCTGATCGGCTCACTCCTCACCGTGGCAGAAGGGACAGTCAGTGCCTGTTGCTGATGGAAGTCTTTGTCTCTGAATTCTTCCTCCTTTCCAGCTCTGCAGACTCGAGTTTTCTCCCAGCAGAATGACGAGGGCGGTTGCCTCTTCTCGACGCTCGTTAACTGCTTCGGAATTATTGTTGCCGCAGGGTACGATCGGACTCGTCGCCACTGTAAAGTCTGTGGGTTGTTTAGTTAATTAATACACAGACTCCAAGAGTAACTTAAAACAGGACTTTACTATTCGAAGGTCAGGGCGAATCTGCCCAATAACTCCTGGCACAACACTTATATACTGGTGTGGTCACCATCGGTATTACCGTATACAGAAGCCAAACAAAGTAGTGCCACACCTAAAATAGTTCTCTTAAAGGTGAACGGTTACATACAATAGTTCTCTTAAAGGTAGACGGGTACATACACTACAGATATGTTTCGATAAGATCGCCTCTCATTCTTCTGAATTCCAATGAGTACCTTTCCTCATAAGTCAACTCCCTCATCTCCGGAATCAACCGAGTGAACCTTCTCTGAACTGCCTCGAGAGCAAGTATATCTTTTCTTAAATATGGAAACCAAAACTGCACGCAGTATTCCAGGTGTGGCCTCACCAGTACCCTGTATAACTGAAGCAAGACTTCCCTGCTTTTATACTCCATCCCCCTTGCAATAAAAGCCAAGATTCCATTGGCCTTCCTGATCACCTGCTGCACCTGCATACTAACCTTCTGTGTTTCATGCACCAGGACCCCCAGATCCCTTTGTACTGTAGCACTTTGTAGTTTCTCTCCATTTAGATAATAACTTGCTCTTTGATTTTTTCTGCCAAAGGGCATAACCTCACACTTTCCAACATTATATTCCATCTGCCAAATTTCTGCCCACTCACTTAGCCTGTCTATGTCCTTTTGCAGGTTTTTTATGTCCTCCTCACTCACTGCTTTCCCTCCCATCTTTGTATCGTCAGCAAACTTGGATACGTTGCACTTGGTCCCCTCCTCCAAATCGTTAATATAGATTGTAAAGAGTTGGGGTCCCAGCACTGACTCCTGCGGAACACCACTAGTTACTGATTGCCAACCCGAGAATGAACCATTTATCCCCACTCTCTGTTTTCTGTTAGATAGCCAATCTTCCACCCATGCCAGTATATTACCCCCATCCCGTGATTTTTTATCTTGTGCAGTAATCTTTTGTGTGGCACCTTGTCAAATGCCTTTTGGAAGTCCAAATACACCACATCCACTGGTTCCCCTTTATCCACCCTGTTTGTTACGTCCTCAAAGAATTCGAGCAAATTTGTCAAACATGACTTCCCCTTCATAAAACCATGCTGACTGTCCGATTAAATTATGCTTATCCAAATGTCCTGTTACTGCTTCCTTCATAATGGACTCCAACATTTTACCAATCACAGATGTTAGGCTAACTGGTCTATAGTTTCCAGCCTTTGGTCTACCTCCCTTTTTAAATATGGGTGTTACATTAGCAGTTTTCCAATCTGTTGGGACCTTTCCTGAATCCAGGGAGTTTTGGAAAATTACCACCAATGCATCCGCAATCCCTACCGTTACTTCTCTCAAGACCCTAGGATGTAGGCCATCAGGTCCGGGGGATTTATCCGCCTTAAGTCCTATTATCTTACCGAGTACCACCTCCTTAGTGATTTTAATCGTGTTTAGCTCCTTCCCCCCTATAGCCCCCTGTTTGTCCAGTGTTGGGATATTTTTAGTGTCCTCTACTGTAAAGACTGATACAAAATATTTGTTCAGCGTATTTGCCATCTCCATGTTCCCCACTACTAATTTCCCGGTCTCGTCCTCTAAGGGACCAACATTCACTTTAGCCACCCTTTTTCTTTTTATATAACTGTAGAAACTCTTGCTATCTGTTTTTATATTTTTTGCTAGTTTACTTTCATAATCTATCTTCCCTTTCTTAATTAATCTTTTAGTTATTCTTTCCTGGCTTTTAAATGCTTCCCAATCTTCTATCCTCCCACTAGATTTGGCTACTTTATATGCCCTTGTTTTCAGTCGGATACTGTCCTTTATTACTTTACTTAGCCACGGATGGCTGTCTTCTTTTACGCCCCTTTTTCCTCAGTGGAATATATTTTTCTTGAAAGTTGTGAAATAACTCCTTGAATGTACACCACTGCTCATGTACCGTCTTACACCTTAATCTATTTTCCCAGTCCACTTTAGTCAACTCTGCTCTCATACCTTCATAGTCTCCTTTATTTAAGCTTAGTACGCTGGTTTGAGATCCAACTCTCTCACCCTCCAGCTGAATTTGGAATTCAACCATGTTATGGTCACTCATTCCAAGGAGATCCTTTACTAGGACATTTTTTATTAATCCTGTCTCATTACACAGGACCAGATCTAAGATTGCCTGCCCCCTGGTTGGTTCAGTAACATACTGCTCAAGGAACCCGTCCCTAATGCACTCTATGAACTCTTCCTCAAGGCTGCCCTGCCCAATTTGATTTGTCCAGTCAATATGAAAGTTAAAATCTCCCATGATTATAGCTGTTCCCTTATTACAAGCCCCAACTATTTCCTGATTTATACTCCGACCAATAGAATTGCAACTGTTAGGAGGCCTATAGACTACGCCCACTAGTGACTTTTTCCCCTTATTATTCCTTATCTCCACCCAAACTGTTTCACTATCCTGATCCTTTGACCCAATATCATTTCTCACTATTGCAGTGATTCCATCCTTTATTAACATAGCCACCCCACCTCCCTTTCCTTCCTGTCTGTCCTTCCTAATAGTCAAATACCCCTGGATGTTTAGTTCGCAGTCATGCTCACCTCGCAGCCATGTTCCTGTAATGGCCACCAGATCATACCCATGTGTAGTTATTTGTACCGTCAACTCGTCTATTTTGTTACGAATGCTGCGTGCATTCAGATAAAGAACTTTTAAATATGTTTTGTGACAATTTATTCCTGCTTTAACCCTCTTTACTACTTTACCTTTATCTTTATACATTCTGTCCCTTCCTGACACGCTCTGGTTTTTAATTTCCCCACTGCTACTTTGCTCTATTGCCTTCTCCGCTGACATTGGAAATCATCCAATTTCAGTACCCGGTCCCTGCTTTCTCCCCATACCCTTGATCCCTTTAGCCTTAAGAAATATATCCAACTCCTTCTTGAATATATTTAATGAATTGGCCTCTACTGCCTTCTGTGGTAGAGAATTCCACAGGTTCACCACCCTCTGGGTGAAGAAATTCCTCCTCATTTCTGTCCTAAATGGCCTACCCCTTATCCTTAGACTGTGACCCCTGGTTCTGGACTCCCCGACCATCGGGAACATCCTTCCTGCATCTAGTCTGTCCAGTCCTGTCAGAATTTTATAAGTTTCAATAAGATCCCCTCTCATTCTTCTAAACTCCAGCGAGTAGAAGCCCAATCGACCCAATCTCTCCTCATACGTCATTCCTGCCATCCCAGGTATCAGCCTGGTGAATCTTTGCTGAACTCCTTCTATGGCAAGAACATCCTTCCTCAGATAAGGCGACCAAAACTGCACACAATACTCAAGATGTGGCCTCACCAAGGCCCTGTACAACTGCAGCAAGACATCCTTGTTCCTGTACTCAAACCCTCTCGCTACGAAGGCCAACATACCATTTGCCTTCTTAACTGCCTGCTGCACCTGCATGCTTACCTTCAGCGACTGGTGCACAAGGACACCCAGGTCTCGTTGCACTTCCCCTTCTCCCAATCTATTGCCATTCAGATAATAATCTGCCTTCCTGTTTTTGCCACCAAAGTGGATAACCTCACATTTATCCACGTTATATTGCATCTGCCATGCTTTTGCCCAATCACCCAACCTATCCAAATCATCCTGGAGTTTCTCGGCATCCTCCTCACAGCACACACGCCCACCCAGCTTTGTGTCGTCTGCAAACTTGGAGATATTACATCTAGTTCCCTTGTCTAGATCATTAATATATATTGTGAATAGCTGGGGTCCAAGGACCGATCCCTGCGGTACCCCACTAGTCACTGCCTGCCACTCGGAAAAAGACCCGTTTATTCCAACTCTTTGCTTTCTGTCTGCCAACCAGTTCTCTATCCAAGTCAATACCTTGCCCCCAATCCCATGTGCCTTAACTTTACACGCTAATCTCTTATGCGGGACCTTATCAAAAGCCTTCTGAAAGTCCAAATACACCACATCCACTGGTTCTCCGTTATCTATTTTACCAGTTACATCCTCAAAAAATTCCAGTAGATTAGTCAAGCACGATTTACCTTTTGTAAATCCATGTTGACTTTGTCCGATCCTGTCACTGTTTTCCAAGTGCTCTGCTATTACATCTTTTATAATGGACTCTAGCATTTTCCCCACTACCGATGTCAGGCTTACCGGTCTGTAATTCCCCGTTTTCTCTCTACCACCTTTTTTGAATAGTGGGGTAACATTAGCTACCCTCCAATGCATGGGTACTGTTCCAGATTCCATCGAATGTTGGAAGATGATCAGCAATGCATCTACTATTTCTAGGGCCACTTCCTTATGTAGATTATCAGGCCCTGGGGATTTATCGGCCTTCAATCCCATCAATTTCCCTAACACCATTTCCCTACAAATACTGATTTCTTTCAGTTCCTCCCTTTCATCAGACCCTATGTTCCCCGACATCTCTGGGAGGTTATTTGTGTCCTCCTTTGTGAAGACAGAACCAAAATATGTATTTGGGTAATTAAAGTTCCCCAATATCACCTCACTATAGCTCTTGCATATCTCTGCGATTTCCCTGCAGGTTTGCTCCTCTACCTCCCTCTCACTATTTGGAGGCTTATAGAATACCCCCAATAGCGTGATCATACCCTTTTTGCTCCTCAACTTTATCCAAATGGATTCTGTTCTTGTCCCCTCAAGAACATCCTCCCTTTCCAACACTACAATGTCTTCCTTAATCAGCGCTGCCACCACACCTCCCTTTTTTCCTTCCCTATCTTTTCTGAACACCTTGTACCCTTGAATATTAAGTGCCCAGTCCTCACCGTTTTTAAGCCATGTTTCCATTATTGCCACAACATCATATTGCCACACAGCTAATTGTGCTTGTAGCTCACCAACCTTATTCACCACACTTTGTGCGTTTACGTACATGCATTCTAAACCCAGTTTTGAATTTTTCGTAGTATTTCTTAGACTGCTCCTATCTAATATGGTACTACTACTGCCTCTAGTACTATCTTCTCTAGTACTATCCAACACACTCACTCTTTTATGCACCTTATTCCTCTTTTCTACTCCTATATGCTGGTGCCCATCCCCCTGCCAAGCTAGTTTAAACCCTCCCCAACAGCACCAACAAACCTCCCCGTGAGAATATTGGTCCCGGCTCTGTTGATGCGTAACCCGTCCGACTTGTACAGGTCCCACCTTCCCCAGAAATGGTCCCAATGCCTCAGGGATCTAAAGCCCTCCCTCCTGCACCATCTCTCCAGCCACGCATTCATCTGTTCTATCCCCCTATTCCTGTACTCACTAGCACGTGGCACCAGGAGTAATCCAGAGATTACTACCTTTTGAGGTCCTGCTTTTTAATCTTTCTCCTAGCTCCCTAAACTCTGCTTGCAGGACCTCATCCCTCTGTCTGCCTATGTCATTGGTACCGATATGGACAATGAACTCTGGCTGTTCATCCGTCCCCCTCAGAGTGTCCTGCAGCCGCTCAGTGACATCCTTGACCCTGGCACCAGGGAGGCAACATACCATCCTGGAGTCAAGTCTGCGGCCGCAGAAACGCCTGTCTGCTCCCCTAATTATCGAATCCCCTACCACTATTGCTCTTCCACTCTTTTTCCTCCCCCCGGTGCAGCTGAGCCACCTGTGGTGCCATGGACTTGTCTCTGGCTGCACTCCTCAGAGGAACCATCGCCCTCACAGAATACTGGTTGGAGAGCGCGATGCACTCCAGGGATTCCTGTACTACCTGCCTGGTGCTCCTCTTCTGTCTGGCGGTCACCCATTCCCTCTCTGCCTGCATACTCTTAAGCTGCAGGGTGGCCACCTCTAGAAACGTGCTATCCACATAACTCTCAGCCTCGCAGATGCACCGCAGTGACTCCAGCCGCCGCTCAAGCTCCGAAACCCGGAGCTCGAGTTGCTGTAGCTGGCGACACTTCCCGCACATGTGGTCGTCCAGGACTTCCCACATGGCACAGGATGTGCACTCCATGGGACTGAGCTGCCCTGCCATGCCTCTAGTTGATAGACTAAGAACTAACCCAGCAGAAATAAACTTAACAAAAACCACTCCCCAGCATCTCATAAATCAGCTCTTTCCTCTACTTAATAGGCTATTAACTAACTTAGCAGAAATAAACATATAAACTTAAAATAAAATACACTCAGCAGCTAGTCATAGAGTCATAACGGCACAGAAGGAGGACATTCAGCCCATCGAGTCCATGCCGGCTCTCTGTAGACCAATCCAGTCAGTCCCATTTCCCCCGCTCTATCCCCGTAGCCCTGCAAGTTTATTTGCCTCAAGTGCCTATCCAATCTCCCCTTGAAAACATTGAGTGTCTCCACTTCCACCACTTCTGTCGGCAGCGAGTTCCAGGTCCTCACCACTCGCTGCGTAAAAAAGTTTTTCCTCACATACCCCCTGTATCTCTTGCCCAAAACCTTAAATCTGTGTCCCCTAGTCCTTGTACCATCAACTAGTGGGAACAGCTTTTCCCCGTCTAGCCTATCCAAACCCGTCATAATCTTGTACACCTCTATCAAATCACCCCTCAACCTCCTTTGCTCTAATGAAAACAAATCCAGCTTCTCCAACCTGTCCTTGTAGCTAAGATCCCCCATCCCCGGAACCATTCTGGTAAATCTCCTCTTCACCCTTTCAAAGCCCTTCACATCCTTCCTAAAGTGTGGTGACCAGAACTGGATGCAATACTCCAGTTGTGGCCTAACCAGCGCTTTATAAAGGTTCAGCATAACTTCTCTACTTTTTTACTCAATACCTCTATTTATGAAGCGCAAGATCCCATATGCTTTGTTAACCACTCTCTCAATATGCCCTGCCACCTTCAGGGACCTATGCAAATTAACTCCCAGGTCCCTCTGTCCCTGCACACTCTTTAAAACTGTGCCATTAAGTGTATATTGCCTCTCCCTGTTCCTTCTGCCAAAATGCATCACCTCACACTTCTCTATTATTAAATTCCATCTGCCACTTGTCTGCCCATTCTGCTAGCCTTTCTATGTCCTGTTGCAGTCGATAGAATCATAGGAAGTTACAGCACGGAAGGAGGCCATTTCGGCCCATCGTGTCCGCGCCGGCCAACAAAGAGCTATCCAGCCTAATCCCACTTCCCAGTTCTTGGTCCGTAGCCCTGCAGGTTAGAGAATCCCAAGTGCACATCCAGTACTTTTTAAATGTGGTTAAGGTTCCTGCCTCTACCACCCTTTCAGGCAGTGAGTTCCAGACCTCCACAACCCTCTGGGTGAAGAAATTTCCCCTCAAATCCCCTCTAAACTTCCCCCCAGTTACTTTAAATCTGTGCCCCCTGGTTTTTGACCCCTCTGCTAAGGGAAATAGGCCATTTTTATCCACTTTATCTATGCCCCTCATAATTTTATACACCTCAATAAGGCTTCCCCTCAGCCTCCTCTGTTCCAAGGAAAACAGACCCAGTCTTTCCTCATAGTTAAGATTCTCTACTCCCAGCAACATCCTTGTAAATCTCCTCTGTACCCTCTCTAGTGCAATCACATCTTTCCTGTAATGTGGTGACCAGAACTGCACGCCTAACTAGTGTTTTATACAGTTGAAGCATAACCTCCCTGCTCTTATATTCTATGCCACGGCTAATAAAGGCAAGCAATCCGTATGCCTTCTTAACCACCTTATCTACTTGGCCTGCTACCTTCAGGGATCTGTGGACATGCACTCCAAGGTCCCTTTGTTCCTCTATACTACTCAGTGTCCTACCATTTAATGTGTATTCCCTTTCCTTGTTAACCCTCCCCAAATGCATTACCTCACACTTCTCCGGATTGAATTCCATTTGCCATTGTTCTGCCCACCTGACCAATTTATTGATATCTTCCTGCAGTCTACAGCTTCCTTCTTCAGTATCAACCACACAGCCGATTTTAGTATCATCTGCAAACTTCTTAATCATGCCCCCTATATTCAAGTCAGGATCGTTGATATATACCACAAAAAGCAAGGGACCTAGTACTGAGCTCTGCGGAACCCCACTGGAAACAGCCTTCCAGTCACAAAAACACCCATCAACCATTACCCTCTGCTTCCTGTCTCCGCGCCAGTTTTGAATCCAACTTGACACTTTGCCCTGGATCCCATGGGCTTTTAACTTCGTGACCAGTCTGCCATGTGAAACCTTATCATTGGTATCATGATTGGTATCATCCTCACTGTTTGCCACACCCCCAAGTTTGGTGTCATTGGCAAATTTAGAAATTCTACTCTGTATTCCAATATCCAGGTCATTTATATATATCAAAAAAAGCAGTGGCCCCAGCACTGGCCCTTGGGGAGCACCACTGTCTACTATCCTCCAGACTGAAAAACAGCCATTTACCACAACTCGCTGTTTTCTGTCCTTAAGCCAATTCCTTATCCAAGCTGCCACTGACCCATCTATTCCACAAGCCTCAATTTTGTTAGCCAGCCTTCTATGTGGTACTTTGTCAAACACCTTCCTAAAATCCATGTAGACAACATCCATTGCATCCCCTTCATCAATCCTCCCTGTTACTTGATGAAAAAATTCAATTAGATTAGTCAAACACGATCTGCCTTTTACAAATCCGTGTTGGCTCTCCTTAATTAGCTTAAACCTCTCCAAGTGCCCGTTAATTTTTTCCTTGATTATTGTTTCTAAAACTTTACCTACCACTGATGTTAAACTGACCGACCTGTAGTTACTAGGATTGTCCTTACACCCTTTCTTGAACAATGGTGTCACATTTGCCACTTTCCAATCCTCAGACACCTCCCCCCATCTAGGGAAGATTGAAAAATTATGGCAAGCGCCTCCGCTATCTCCTCCCCCAATTCCCTTAGCAACCTAGGATGCAAGCCATCTGGACCAGGCGACTTATCCACTATAAGCATACCCAGTCTTTCTAGTACATCCTATCTATCAATTTTCACCCCTCCATTGCTTCTACCTTTTTCACTTCTACCAATATTTTGTCAGCATCCACCTCCTTAGTAAACACCGATACAAAGTACTCTGAGTATTCTAGCCTTGCCCCTGCACTCTCTAATAGGCCCACCCCACCTCTTACTCCCCGCCTATTGATTACATGCCAATAGAAGATTTTTGGGTTCCCTTTTATGTTAACCCCCATTCTACTCTCATATTCTCTCTTTGCCAAACTTATTTTCATCTTCACTGCCCCTCTCAACTTATTGTATTTGGTCTGGTTCTCCCTTGAAGAATTCACCTGACATTCATCATACACCCTCCTTTTTTTGTTTCATCATCTTCGCTATCTCCCTCGTCATCCAAGGAGCCCTTGCTTTGGTTCCCTTACCCTTCCCTCTTGTTGGAATGTACCTAACCTGTACTTGGAACATCTCCTCCTTAAAGATCACCCATTGTTCCGTTACAGTTTTTCCTGTCAGTCTTTGGTTCCATTTTACCCTGGCTAGATCCTTTTGTATCCCATTGTTAGCCCTAGTCCAGTTTAGAAGTTCCACTCTAGATTGTTCCTTGCTCCTCTCCATTGCTAATTTAAATCTTATGATACAATGATCACTCATACCCAAGTGTTCTCCCACAGACACTTGGTCGACCTGGCCACCTCATTCCCCAGCACCAGATCCAGCAATGCCTCCTTCCTAGTTGGGCCAAGAACATACTGGTCAAGGAAATTCTCCTGAGTACATTTCAGAAATTCCTTCACCTCCTTTCCCTTTACCCTAGCATTATCCCAATCGATATTTGGGTAATTAAAGTCCCCCAATATCACCACTCTATAGCTCTTGCATATCTCTGCAATTTCCCTGCAGATTTGCTCCTCTACCTCCCTCTCACTATTTGGAGGCCTGTAGAATACCCCCAATAGCGTGATCATACCCTTTTTGCTGCTCAACTCTAACCAAATGGATTCCGTCCTTGTCCCCTCAAGAACATCTTCCCTTTCCAACACTACAACACTTCCCTTCCCTTTCCTACACTCCTTAATCAGTGCTGCCACCCCACCTCCCTTTTTTCCTTCCCTCATCAATCTGCTCCTTCCCTTGTGCCAACGTCACTTTTTTTACTCTGACGTCACTTTTTCAAAAACTGCCTCAGTTGAGTTGCTGCCGCTCCTTTTAACTGCTCCGCTCTCACTGTGCTCCCTCCAGGTCCACTCCTTCCGGTCTCTTTCAAAATAGTGCCGTGGGATCTTTTCCGTCCACCTGAGAGGGCAGATGTCTTGGTTTACCGTCTCATCCGAAAGACGGCACCTCTGACAGTGCAGCACTCCCTCAGCACTGCACTGGGAGTGGCAGCCTGGATTATGTGATCAAGTCTCTGGAGTGGGTATTTAAACATTGCGCAGTTGGATGTTTATTAGGCAGGCTCTCGGATTCTCAGCCACTATCTGGGGTGAATGAAAGGTTTTCTTCCCCTCTTTGAAGATGTTCTTTTGCACCTGTCACAAAGTGTGACGTTCAGTGTGTGATGTCTGTTATGCAATGACTCCTATATTATCCTTTTAAGGCCAAAACATCTAATGTCGTTAAGCAAACATAGGGTGAGCTTGATCAGAGTTTAATTGTTCTTTGCGGAGGGAAGTGTTCAGTTTGAATTCTCTTGCAAATTTCAGGTTGCAGGTTGGAATCATAGAATGATACAGCATAGAAGGAGGCCATTTGGCCCATCATGCTCTTTGAAAGAGCTACCAATTAGTCCCATTCCCCTGCTCTTTCCTCATAGCCCTGCAAAGTTCTCCCCTTCAAGTATTTATCCAATTCCCTTTTGAAAGTTACTATTGAATCTGCTTCCACCACCCTTTCAGGCAGTGCATTCCAGATCACAAAAGCTTGGTGTGTAAAAATGTTCCTCCTCCTCTCCCCATCAGCAAGAAATATCTGACTTTCAACTTTTTATTAAGATTGATTGTTAAGGATAGTCAGAGACCACAGCCATCCCGACTCCTGTGTCAATGGGGTATATTCTGTTGCTGGGGGTAAGTTTCTCTGTATACACATATGAACTACTTAGCAGGGTTCACTGGATCCCGATCAGGAGCAGGAATGCCGGCTAATTTTTCCTCTCTTTAGCCCAGGGACATCATGACTAATTGTAGCACCCCAACTAAATGCTACAATGGACTGGGGAACTCCAATCTGTGACTTTCTGGTCTGTATGCTACACCCTAACAGAGCTTACATATTAGGTCACCAAAGTAGCTCAATAAATACCATTACAGTATTAGCAAGGAGGAAGATTCAGGGCTGATCTAATCGAGGTGTTTAAGATGATTAAAGGATTCGATAGGGTAGATAGAGAAAAACGGATTCCTCTGGTGGGGGGAGTCCAGAACAAGGGGGCATAACCTTAAAATTAGAGCCAGGCCATTTACAGGTGATGTCAGGAAACACTTCTTCACACAAAGGGTAGTGGAAATCTGGAACTCTCTCCCTCAAAAAAGGTGCTGAGGCTGAAGGTCAATTTGAAATGTCAAAGCTGAGATTGATAGATTTTTGTTAGGTAAGGGTATTAAGGGTTACGGAATCAAGGCGAGTAGATGGAGGTAAGCTACCGATCACTGAAGATCTACATAGAATTACGTAGAATATACAGCACAGAAACAGGCCATTCGGCCCAACCAGTCCATGCTGGTGTTTATGCTCCACTCCAGCCTAACTGAACGGCAGAACAGGTTCGAGGGGCTGAATGGCTCCTGTTCCTCTGATTTGAGAATGCCTAAATTATAGGCCATTTCTAAATATGTAATTCTTCCACTTTTAATTCTATATAAAAACAAATTCATAAACCCCTGAATGATTTTAGCAAACAAAACACTGGTGTTTCATGCAATTGATATCTGTAAATCTGTGTATCAATAAATGAAAATCTTTAACAGAGTTTTATTTGCTATTTACATCACGTGGTCACATTTCTCCATTCGTTTAATGATGAGACATATTGTCTGAACAATTAAAAACATTCTGGGATGATTTTTATTTGAAACAATGGTGCTGTAAAGGCAGAAATATGCTGCAGATTGTTTAACTTAGAAAACATTTTTATAACAAACACCAGTATGAGTATGCATTATTGATCATGTTAAATCTAATCGTATTTGTATTACACAGTGAGCAGATGGTGTTACTGCAACTCTCCATTAATTCCGTTCGATTCTCATTCTGAGTAAGTGCAATTCCTGCTGATGGGGAATATCCAGAGCTTCCCATTCCTTCATCCCATAATGTGTCCGGATTCTCGGGAATCCTCCATTATTTTTTCGGGAGTTTGTGAATTTAACCTTACCCCAGTAAACTTGACTATTTAATCCAAAAGATTTGGATTTGGATTTGTTGTCCCTGACCAACACTCACTGAGTGAGATGTATTACATACGCTGGGCTGCGGCGTTGCCACAAGTTCAGTCATCAGACAGTTTGTACAGACACCAGGGAGAGATACAATTTCACAACTGGGTTTTGAGAAAAGCTGAAGATTGCTGCAGTTCTCAGAATGTTATCTCCAGAATGCTGCTTGCACAGCAATTGGACAAAGATCAGGACAGGCTGCAGAAATCAGGACCAACTGTGGAAATGAGGACAGGCTGTAGGCTGATAAAAGTGTGAATTTAACCTTACCCCAGTAACATTGACTATATTCTTTTGCATATAAATAAATTTAATCCAAAATATTTGGTTTCTTTTACAAAAATCAAGTTTGGATTTGTTGTTCCTGATTAACACTCGCTGAGCGAGAAGCACTGCACACACTGGGACTTGTTGCCACAACTTCAGTTTGCTTTTATCAGAAAAGCAATGAAGTTGCAGGTGCTTTGACCCAGGTGCGACTGGGAATGCATTTAACATCTACTAGGGGTAGAGATTGTGTCCAATTGGCCGAACCCAGACAAAGTATATTTCTAACCCTCATCAACACCCTCTTCGAAGGAATTCGGAGCATAAACAGCATCAGATCTGGCGTGCTCACAGTTTGATTCGTCTTATCCTGGGTCACAGTGATGACTTAGGCTCTGTAAACTTGCACTTGCTGTAATTCTTATAAAGACTGTATTGTGCTTTGTTCAGAGGAACGAGGGAAACGAGAATTCCCTCGCCACACCTGGGCGGGGAGTTGAATATCTGCCCGAAGGTCTCTTGTTGCTTTGAGATGTTCTGCATCTGTAAGAAGAACTCAAAGGTGTTAAGTCTGTGTGTTATATTAAGAATTACTACACAGACCACAAGAGTAAACTTTAACAGGACTTTACTGGTTGAAGGTCAGGGCGGAACTGCCCAATAAATCATTACACAGCACTTATATACCGGTGTGGTCACCGCCGGTATTACAGTATACAGCAGCCAAGATAAAGTAGTGCAACCCCTAAATAGTTCTCTTAAAGGTGGAACAGTTACATACACTACAACCCTCCCTTTTTAGCTTAAACGTATATATTCCCCATTAAACATAATATCATAACATATATACACGACTTCATGTAAAAACAGTTCACACATTCAGTCTCTGAGGCGGCGCCTCCTGCGCCTCCTGACTCGGTCCGGATAACGCCTCGGTGGTGTAGTAGTTTCTTGTTGCTGGGGTGACTCATCTAATAGTCCTTCACTGGACTTAACAGCTTGAACTTCCGTAACTGCAGAACCAGCATTGCTGACTTCTAAAGGCTCGAGTACCTTGGGAAGTTTTTCTACTTCCAGCCTGATTTGGCTCAGTTCGGAGGGACCACGTGCGTGACAGCTCAAAGTAGCAGACTGCTTCTCTTCCACTGTAATGTTCTGTAGTTCTTTGACTACCTTTGACGGAGGCTCTTTAATAGTCGGCCTTGCCTCAGATTTTGATTTCCCTGCGATAAACTGCAGCAAGCCGGTCATCTTACAAGTTGTTTGTTTCAGAGTGAGACGATGAATAGTGCCACGATGCTCAATGTCCACAACTTCAGAAACATGAAGAATTTCACCATTTAGTATCCATTTTGGAGGCTTCACGTCCGCAACTGAAAGCTCACACTCAAGAATGGCGTCACTTGGCTCTGTCACTTCCACATCACATATGGGTTTAATGATGGCAATTGATTGCTCTTCTACATATAACTTTGCTGTGCTTTGATCATCTATGGCATCGCACATGTAGTTGCCTTCATCTTCAAAAGCGACATCATTAATAACGAGCTTCCTGTACACATCTTCACTCACAATCTCATATTTATTACTGGGATGAATCTCTTTGTCTTTGTAATACCACTTGACAGCAGCATTTGGCCTGGAAACCTTGCCTTCGAAAATGACACGATGTTTCTCCATGCCAATCTTCTCTCTTAAGGGTTCCACAATTTTAACTGGCAATTCTTTAATCCGAAGCAAAGCTCTGGAAGTAGCGCTTTCAGCAACAAACTTGATCTCTGCAGCATCTTCAGTTTTTGCCTCTGCCCCCACTTCCCTGAGTGGCTTATTACTGCTGACACTGCTCACAAAAGGGTGCTCTTTCTTCTTAGCTTTCAACTGATCGATGAATTTGACATATTCCCTTTCTTGCTCAGCTTTGATTCGTTTGGCCTCATCGCGCAGACGGTTTGTGTGTTCCTGTTCCATTTCCTCAATCAGCTGCTTCTGTTGTCTTTCCAGATTCTCCCACTCTGTGTCAAAGAACTTTTTCGTTGCATTCATCTCTTGCTCAAAACGGCGAATCAATTGTTCTAATTGCTGTTGTAATTTGAAATTGAGTTGAGTTCGAGCCCGGTGTTCCTCAGAAATGTGCATGTCTGTAGACTGGACAGACTCAGAATTCTCTGTCAAACTATGTTGTTGTTGTTCAGTGGAATTCTGTTCTGATACTTTGTTCTCTCCTGAAGCATTTATGCTCTCCTTCGTTTTTCCATCATTAGACTGCAAGTCCATTTTAGACTTGTCTTTTGCACCTGGGCTGATCTTACCATCATCAGTTCCAGAGTCTGAGCTGATCCTGGGTAGGCGGCAATCTTCCTCGCCGTCAAAGAAACTGCACGGCTCGAGTCTTCCCTCGCGATCGGACGTGATGACAGTTCTGGTGGAGTTGTAGTAGTATTCCATATCCTCGTCAGAAGACGTGCTTGGATCATCGGCTCCGTCTACCTGCCCTTGAGTTGACTGCTCTCCTCTTTTCTTCCCCGAAAGATCCCGGTAGAATGGAAAATCCTCTTCACCATATGACTTGCCACCATAAAAGGGAGTCAACCCGAAAAATGTCGTTGAGTGGGCCCGGGCACTGCGTCGGGGGTACCTCCTTTTGTTTGAATCATTATCCTGGGCTTTGTTCCCGTCATCATCCTCCTGTGAAGTCTGGTTTCCGCACTGCAGCACGTGCTTCTGAAACAGGTTTTTCACCCTTTGTTTGTAGACTTTGTTGCACGTTGGACACCTCAGGACTTCCCGCTCATTTTCTGGACTTTCCGTCATTGCTTTTAGGGGGTGCCAGTCCATATTTATTTTCCTGATCCACTCCCGTCCCAGAAGTGGTGGACCTCCCTCAGGTAGTACATATATGTCCATTCCTTGGTGCTCTTTGTCCTTGTGTCTCACCTTGACTTTTATCCTTCCGATGGGGTATACTCTTTGCCCCGTGTATGTCTTTAATACTATCTTCGTATTCCGTAGGGGAATATGTGTGAATAACCTTTTGTAATCTTGCTTATTCATGACCGTCAACGCCGATCCGGTGTCCACTTCCATCTTCACCTGGACCCTTGCTATCTGAAGTGTGACCCAGATAGTTTGTCGGTCAGCTTCCTTACTCACATTGTGAATTCTCAGACTACCCAGTTCCTTGCTGTTGGAGTCTGAATCCGAATTCTGTTCATCCGAACTCTTCTCAGCCACCTTGTGTACCTTGCTGCACTTTTCCTGCGGTGACTTTTTGTTGCTGGTCTTCTTTCCTGACCGGCATACTTTAGCTATGTGACCAAGCTTGCCACATTTTCTACATTCCTGGTTTTTAAACCAGCATTGGTTCTGATCGTGTGTTGTCTTCCCACAACGATAACATTTCGTTGTACCCAAAGCCATTTGATCTACGCTGAGTACTGCTGCCTTCAGCTGCATTTCCGCAATGCCTCTCGCTGCGGCTTCGTGCGATGCTGCAATAGAGACAGCCTTATCAAGTGTAAGATCATTCTCTTCAAGTAGCCGCTTTTGTGTTCCTTCTTTCGACAATCCGCACACGAATTTGTCTCTCAGTGCCTCTGTCAGTCCTTCCCCAAACTGACAGTATTTCGCTAGCTTACGCAGTTCAGTTAAGTACTCCGCGTTGCTTTCCTCTTTCAGTTGCGTTCTCGCATAAAATTTGAATCGTTCCGCTAACATCAGCGGTGTGGGGTTCAAATGATCCTTCAGGACAGCAACAATATTAGCGAAAGTCTGATCCGCCGGTTTAGCTGGTGATAGAAGATGCTTCAATAGCCCGTATGTCTTCGCACCCATTGAGTTTAGTAAGGTTAATGCTTTATCTTCATTTGATATTTTATTTGCCTTACAATATATCTCTATGCATTCTACATACGTGGCCCAATCTTCCACATCGGGATCGAAATCGTTGATGTTACCACGCTTAGGCATCTTCGCAACCTTCTTGAGAAACAAAGAATTATTATTTTTTTTTTACAAAATGGCGGTTTCCCGCGCTTGTCTTCTTCCCCGCCTACTTTCAAAATGACGGTTTCCCGCGCTTGTCTTCTTCCCCGCCTCCGAAAATGGCGGTTTCCCGCGTTTGCCTTTCTCCCCCGCGGCTGTCTCTTGTCACTCCCGCTCGCTCGGTCTCGGTCTCCCTTGCTCGGTCTCCCTCGCTCGGTCTCGTTCTCCCTCGCTCGCTCGGTCTCCCTCGCTCTCCCGCTCGCTCGGGCTCTGTCTCTCCCGCTCGCTCGGGCTCTGTCTCTCCCTCAGCGGTTTTCAATCGTGCCTCCCAGCCCCTCTTGCAGTCCGGTCCTTTCCCCCCCCGGCTGCGGCTGAGTTCTCCGCGGTTTTTTAAATTTTCTCCCGCGCCTTACGATCCCGGTCGCTGCGCCTCGCGGCCTCGGTAGCTGCCCGGCCTTTTTCACCGGTCGCGGTCGAGCTGTCTCTCGACGCTGTTGCGTCTCCCAGCCCGCTTGTAGCCCGGTCTCTCACACCGGCTGCGTTCCCGCTTGTAGCCCGGTCTCTCACACCGGCTGCGTTCCCGCTTGTAGCCCGGTCTCTCACACCGGCTGCGTTTGCCTTCACCGCGGCTTCCGTGCCCTACGCTGCCCCAGTCTCAGCGCCTCTGGCCCCGACTTCTGTCCGGCTCCTTTCCCCGGCCGTGGTCGAGTTCTCCGCCCTTATATCCTCCGTTTTTTTTATTTTCTCCCCTACTCACAGTCAACGTGGCCGACTTGCTTCTCGTCGCTGATCAGCTCACCCACCACCGTGATAGAAGGAATGATCACTGCCTGTTGCTGATGGAAGGCTTCGTGTCAGAATTCTTCCTTCTTCCTTTGCTCTGCAGACTCGAGTCTTCTCTCAGCAGAATGACGAGGGCGGATGCCTCTTCTCGACGCCCGTTAGACTGCCTTGGATGTATCTCTGCCGCAGGGTAAGATCGAACTCGTCGCCATTGTTAAGTCTGTGTGTTATATTAAGAATTACTACACAGACCACAAGAGTAAACTTTAACAGGACTTTACTGGTTGAAGGTCAGGGCGGAACTGCCCAATAAATCATTACACAGCACTTATATACCGGTGTGGTCACCGCCGGTATTACAGTATACAGCAGCCAAGATAAAGTAGTGCAACCCCTAAATAGTTCTTTTAAAGGTGGAACGGTTACAAAATAGTTCTCTTAAAGGTGGAACGGTTACATACACTACAAAAGGGACTTGTCTGACTTATCTGAGCGGCGTGGCGCAGCGGGAGCGTGCAGGCCCCACAACCCAGAGGCCAATGGATCAAAACCATTCTCTGCTAGCAGCAAAATCAACTTTTGATCAGGCTCCAGGGGTATTATGGCCTACTCCTGCTCCTATTTCTTATGAATCCATCTTCAGGCTCCTTCCATCGTTCAATACCTCACCTAAAGCAATCAACAATACTAATGGAAGGTTGGCCTTTATCTGAAGGGGGTTGGAATAATAAAGAAAGACAGACGTGCATTTCTATAGCGCCTTTCATGACCACCAGACATCCCAAAGCGCTTTACAGCCAATGAAGTATTTTTGGAGTGTAGTCACTGTTGTAATGTGGGAAACACGGCAGCCAATTTGCGCACAGCAAGCTCCCACAAACAGCAATGTGATAATGACCAGATAATCAGTTTTTGTTATGTTGGTTAACATCTACTGGGGGTAGAAATTGTGTCCAATTGGCCGAATCCAGACGCAAAATCAGGAAGTGCTTTTACACACAAAGAGTAGTGGAAATCTGGAATTCTCTCCCCCAAGAGGCTGTGGATGCTGGGGGTCAATTGAAATTTTCAAGACCCAGATTGATAGATTTTTGTTGGGTAAAGGTATCAAAGGATATGGAGCAAAGGCGGGTAAATGGAGTTGAGGTACAGATCAGCCATGATCTCATTGAATGGTGGAACAGGTTGGAGGGGCTGAATGGCCTCCTCCTGTTCCTATGTTTCTACAAGACCTTGTTAAAAAGGGACACTAAAAGGGATGCAGACCCCACTATAGATCGTGTACACAAAAAAAATTGATCATCATCAGAAACAACACCCTGACAAAAACTGCAGAAAGACTAATGATACACATAAGCATCAACGTATTACAAAATACGTGTTGGGAAACAGCAAGAGGATTAGGGATGTACAAACCCTTAGTGTGTAACTCACTCCAAAGTAAGATTGCAATAATAACACCAGAACCTTCAACAACAACATACAACAACAACTTGCACTTATATAGCGCCTTTAACGTAGTAAAATGTCCAAAGGCGTTTCTTGACCAAAGTGCTTGTCACAATTTCCCATGGGGCGGGGGAACAGTTGATTACTGAAGTGCATCGAGCGGCTGGAGCCAGTGTTAGAAACGGCTTCATCATAAGCCAACATCGGTGAGGAAAGGCAGATACATTAATGTTAGTTTACTGTGGAGAACTGCATTACTGATGGGCTCTGGATCTGGGGCACTGGGGAGAGACAGACGAGGAGGAAAACGGTGCTCAGGATAAATAAGGCTTTCAAGAAGAGAGAGAAGGAGCTGTCCTGCTTGGGCCTTGTTTTTATGTAATGCTCAACAGAGTCAGAAAAGTTGTACTTCTTGGGGCAATATCCTAGTTGCTTCCTTGCTTTGTCTATCTTGAAGGTGTGTGTGACCGCAATGTTTCGAACCTGAGGAAGGAAAGTGACGAGTCAATAAACAGGTAACAAACGTACTGCCTCCCCTCATCATAGAATCTTACAGCACATAAGAAGGCCATTCAGCCCATCATGCCCCCGCCAGCTCTCTGAAAGAACTATCCAATTAGTCCCACTCACCCGCACTTTCTCCAAAACCCTGCAAATTTCTCCTTTTCAAGTATTTATCCAATTCCCTTTTGAAAGTTATTATTGAATTTGCTTCCACCACCCTTTCAAGCAGTGCATTCCAGATCACAACAACTCACTGCATAAAAAATAATTCTCATTTCCCCTGGTTCCTTTGCCAATTATCTTAAATCTGTGTCATCTGCCAGTGGAAACAGTTTCTCCTTATCTGCTCTATCAAAATCCCTCATCATTTTAAGGGATCAAATCTCCCCTTAAACTTCTCTACTGTAAGAATAACAATTCCAGCTTCTCCAGTCTCTCCCCATAACTGAAATCCCTCATCGCTGTTATAATTCTAATAAAGCTCCCCTGCACCCTCTCTACAGCCTTGACATCATTATTAAAGTGTGGTGCCCAGAGCTGGACACAATACTCCAGCTGAGGCCTAACCAGTGATTTATAAAGGTTTAGCGTAACTGCTTCCACCATCTCCTGAGCAAGCCTGTTCCATAAATTAACCACTTGCTCTCTCATACCCCAATAAAAAAAGTTTTAAAACCCAGAGGGGGAAATATTCAGTATCGCTCTGTTTGGGGCGCCATTATTGGCCGTGCGCAAAATTTAGCACCTGGCGCTAATTATCGCCTCCAACGGCAAACTTGGCTTTTATCGCCCCTAGAGGTGATCGGAGCGCTAAATCAGGCGCTACACACCTGTCTTAAGGCGCAAAGGCCGAGGAGCGAGGCGCTACCTCAGAGCGCTGGCGAAGCTCATGTGATGTCAGTCAGCAAAGGAACATAGACATAATGGCGCCGGCCAGTTCTTATAGGGGAGGGTTGATCTTGCTCTCCATCCACATCCTGCTCATTGCAGCCTTGAATCTTGGCCTGGAGAGACCTGTACATCAAATCTGCTGGAAAGAACAATGGAGAGACCCAGGGAAAGAGCTCAGAGTGCAGCCCCCTCTTCTAAATCGATACAAGGGCAAATCAAAATGAACCTGCAAAATGTCGCTCAGTACCCAAAACTCCTTCACACAGCGTTGAATCTCTCCAGAAGTCTCTCTCTCTCTCTCTCTCTCAGAATGCGTGGTACAAAAATGTCACCAACAAAAAAAGGCAGGAAGTGGTTGCCTTTAAATAACACTCCCCCAGTCCCTTCCCGACTGCAAAACGCTCCCCTCAACCTGTCGTTGCTAGCGGCAGGCGGTAAGGCAGGGGGCGCCACTCAATATCCGGTCCGGGGCGCTACCAGGGCGTTGCGCACTCGACTGACGTCACGATCTGCCGGCGCAGGAGATCGTGGTGGTAGTGTTTAGCGCTGCCGCAAAATGTCTAGTTAATTTCGCGAGCGGCGCAAACATCGCCACGCACGGGCGCTAGTTGCTTTGCGCTCGATTAGTGCCCTCTTGAGGCGCTAACGGGAGGCGCAAACAACAGAATTCCCCACCCCCCCCGAGACTGTATAAATCCTTGAAAATAAAATGGTACTCTTCCCTAACTGTTGGTGTTTACCTCATTCCTGGTGAGCAGTGGAGAGATTTCTACGATCGGTCTCAGGGCCGTATGAAGATATTCCATTATTATAGCTACAAAACAGAGGCAATATAAAGGGTGAGCTGTGACAATGGGGTTAAACGGTAATGCACAATAGGTCTCGCCTACATGTGACTCCAGTCCCACACCAATGTGTTGCTTTCTGAAAGGGCTTGGGTTGCCAACTCTGGTTGAACGGATTCCTGGAGGTTTCATCACATGACCTCCTGCCTCCTAGCGCCCCCCCCCAACCCGATTAAACAGCCACTTTTATCCTCTCCAATATTATTTATGATTAATAAATGAAAATGAAAAATGAGCACGTTTGTTTTAATGCCCGTGATTTTTTTTTTTGTCCCTGGGCTGCTCGCAGCAGTATCCCTGGAGATTAATCTTTAATTCCTGGAGACTTGGGGGCAATCCTGGAGAGTTGGCGACCCTAGAAGGAGGCCGAGCAAAACACTCGTTGTATCAAACCGCCACCACCGTCACCTTCTCAGGGCAACAAATGCCTGCCAGCGATGCCCACATCCCGAGAACGAATTAAAAGAAATAATATTACGTGACGTGCAAGTAAAATGAATTAATTGGCAGAGGGGTTAGTTCGTAATGGGCTTTCTGCTAGCCCATTAAAAGCACTGATGGTCGTCATGGAAACGGCTGGCGCGCCAAGTTGTCCCGTCTCTTGGATGGAGGAGAAGGGCTGGAATAGGAGACCGTGGCTGGAATAAAATGTATTGTGGCAATCTATAAAGTACACAAACAGCGCATAGTTCAAGGATAAAGGAAACAAAGTGATTTGTCTTGGAACCAAACAATGAAAAATATAAAAATATAAATTACCTGCCATGTACATGAGCTGGACAGACGCATGAAGCCAGGGTTTGTGGCCCAATTTCACAAACTAGTAGAGACAAATAAACGATGCATGAATTCACAGACGGGGTGATTTAAAACATTTGTTTTCAACTCATTAAAAGCATAGGAACAGGAGGAGGCCTGAATTCAGCCCCTTGAGCCTGTTCCACCATTCAGTTAGATCATGGCTGATCTGCATATTATAACCTGAATATTTTTAAGCACTTAGACAAATAATAAAATTAAAAAAAACCTACCAGTGGGGTTAACCAGTCAAATACATTTACAGCTTCACCAGCATTGATGTAGTAAACTTGGCCACTCTGCAAACAAGGTAATAAATCTGGCTGCATTAAAACACAAATGAATGATTTCACCATTGAGTCACACGCTAGTCGATTTACACCAAACAAATCTGATCACAGTTCAACCAGTCAAAGATTTATACAGCGCCTTTCACAACCTCAAGTCCCAAAGCACTTTACAGCCAATGAAGTACTTTTTGAAGTGTAGTCACTGTTGTAATGTAGGAAACGCGGCAGCCAATTTGCGCACAGCAAGCTCCCACAAACAGCAATGAGATAATGGCCAGATAATCTGTTTTAGTGATGTTGGTTGAGGGATAAATATTGGCCCAGGACACCGGGGAGAAGTCCCCTGCTCTTCAGTCAAATACTTCCATGGGATCTTTTACGCCCGAGGGGGCAGATAGGGCCTCGGTTTAACATCTCATTTGAAAGACGGCACTTCCCTCAGTGTCAGCCTGGATTTTTGCACTCAAGTCTCTGGAGTGGGTCTCTGAACCCACAACCTTCTGACTCAGAGGCAAGAGTGCTACCCACTGAGCCACAACTGACACTTGCTCACTGCTGATTCCACTTTGAGATGTCCCCATTTTCAGTGCTCTGATGTGCCAAATAACTGCCTGAATCCATGAGGTTGAAGCTTAAAACTAAAGGCTTTTATTAAGTAAGAACATGGCATCAAGTTAACACAGTCATCACCGACCCAGCCCTTGGTAGAACATTCCAGAAGAGGGGCGGGGCTAGGGAGGAGCATTAGTGGTTACACCGGTGGAACATTCCAGACATTAACAAGTACAACAACAACAACAATAATACAAATGCCAGAACACAGAGTTATTTCATCACATTCACCCCCTGCTATAGATTCAGTCTGTCAGGAGGTCTGATAATCCTCTGGGAATGACGTAACTCTTGCTGAGGCTCCTCCCGGAGTACTAACTCCGGTTCATTCGAATTCCCAGAATCACTAGTATTTTCCACACTGAGGGTTTGTGTCTCTGAAGGTCCAATACAACGATTGAAAACTCTACTCCCAAGAGTCGAACTCTTTGAGCTCTAGCAGGTGCAAGATCTTTAATAGAGACCGTATCCTCTCGCCCATCCGGATATTGAATATACGCATACTGGGGATTAGCATGGAGGAGTTGTACTTCCTCCACCAGTGGATCAGTCTTGTGGCCTCTCACATGTCTGCGCAACAACACAGGGCCCGTGGTCGTCAACCATGTGGGTAACATTACTCCATTAGTAGCTTTTCTTGGAAAACTAAACATCCTTTCATGAGGGGTGGCATTCGTCGCTGTACACAAAAGAGACCTTATGGAATGCAGTACGTCTGGCAGGACATCCTGCCAGCAAGAGGTCGGCAGTCCTCGCGACTTCAGAGACAGTACGATAGCCTTCTACACTGTCGCATTTTCTTTCTCGACCTGCCCATTACCACGAGGGTTATAGCTGGTAGTTCTACTCGTTGCAATCCCTTTCGATAGCAAAAACTGTCGCAATTCTTCGCTCATAAAGGAAGAACCCCTATCACTATGTATATAGTTAGGCATGCCAAACAAAGAAAACAGTTGGCAGAGGCATTTAATTACAACAGCACTAGTCACATCCGGACAGGGGATAACAAAAGGGAACCGAGAGTACTCGTCTATAATATTAAGAAAATAGACATTACGGTCGCTTGATGGAAGGGGACCTTTAAAATCGAGACTCAAACGCTCAAATGGTCGAGTTGCTTTAATAAGATGAGCTGGCTCGGACGGCTTATAGAAGCGGGGTTTGCATTCAGCACAAACACGACAGGTTCTGGTCATTGTCCGGACCTCCTCAATAGAGTAGGGTAGATTGTGGGACTTAATGAAGTGGTTCATTCTGGTAACCCCAGGGTGGCAGAGTGCGTCGTGGAGACTTTGAAGCTTATCTATACCTAGACTAGCACATACTCCTCGTGACAAAGCATCCGATGGCTCATTAAATACTCCAGGCCTGTACTGAATATCATCATAGTCATATGTTGACAGTTCTATTCGCCATCTTAAAATCTTATCATTTTTGATCTTGCCTCTCTGCTTAGTGTTGAACATAAAGGCCACGGACCGCTGGTCAGTAATGAGCGTAAAACGTTGGCCAGCGAGATAATGTCTCCAATACCTGACTGCTTCGATAATCGCCTGTGCCTCCTTTTCCACTGAAGAATGTTGAACTTCTGGTCCTTGCAATGTATGAGAGAAGAAAGCTACTGGTCTACCAGCTTGGTTAAGAGTTGCTGCCAACGCAAAATCAGATGCATCACTTTCCACTTGAAAAGGGATCTTCTCATCCATGGCACATACCACTGCCTTCTCAATGTCCCGTTTGATATTAAGGAAAGCCTCCTGAGCTTCCGCCGATAGTGGAAAAGACGTCGACTTAATAAGAGGTCGGACTTTATCTGAGTAGTTAGCCACCCACTGGGCATAGTACGAGAAGAATCCCAGACACCTTCTTAAAGCTTTTACAGTGTGAGGTAAAGGTAATTCCTTAAGTGGACGTTGTTGAGATACCGCGGCAAACGTGGGAGTCGAGACCAGAGTTGGTGAAACACAACTGTTTTAATCTACATCATGGCAAAGAGAGAGCTTGAAAAGCCCGCGCAACCACTTAAATACTCCCCAGACAGGAAGTGCTCCCGGCAGCCTGTCCCTGTGGGAAACAAGTTGCCGGAGGAAAGGGCCCCCGGCTGGGGACGGCTGCTGCCGGCAGTGCGCCTGTGTAAACTGTCCGTGCCGCCGTGAGCGGATTATGTCCAATGGTGGTGTGTCGCCACAGAGCTCCCCCCAGAATCCGCTTAGGAGGAGTGGACGAGTCGTGACGGTGGTCTAATGGTTCTGCCGGAGCGGCTCTGAGTGGTCGCCAGTCTAGTTGGTGGGGCCGGGCGGTTCGCCGCCGGCTGTGCTGGCTTGCTGGCGGGACGGCCTCTAGTTGGAGGTCGGGCCACGGGGCCCTGTTCCCCTGGTTCTGTGTGTGCTGGTTTGAGCCGGTCGATGGAGACTGTTTCGACCCTGTCGCCGAGTCGCAGCTTGAAGACCTTGTCCCCGGTTTGTAGTACCTCGTACGGTCCGTCGTACGGGGGTCGCAGGGGTCCGCGGTGCGCGTCGTGTCGCACAAAGACGAAGCGTGCCTGCTGTAAGTTTGGCAGGACGTGAGGTGCGAGTTTGCCGTGTCGGTTGACCGGAAGTGGGGCGAACTGTTGAGCGGAAGAGAAAGAGTTGAGCCGCTGCTGTTCGGCCGACCAAGGCGTGGTAGCCTCCGGGAGGAATTCGCCTGGTACGCGCAGCGGTTGTCCGTAGACTAACTCCGCTGCTGAGGACTGGAGGTCTTCCTTGACCGCGGTGCGTAGGCCTAGTAGCACCCACGGTAGGCGGTCAGTCCAGGTACTGTCCTGTAGGCCGGCGCGGAGTGAGGCCTTGAGTGACCTGTGGAAGCGTTCACAAAGCCCGTTGGCCTGCGGGTGGTACGCCGTGGTTCGGTGGAGCGTCACCCCGAGGTTGCGTGCTGTGGCCGTCCAGAGTTCGGAGGTGAACTGGGCGCCTCTGTCGGAGGTTATGTCGGCCGGTACGCTGAACCTCGCGACCCAGGTGTTAACGAACGCCCTGGCGATGTCGGCTGTGGTGGTGGAGGTCAGCGGCACTGCCTCAGGCCAGCGTGTGTAGCGGTCGACCATCGTGAGGAGATAAGTTTGGCCTTGCGATGGCGGCAGAGGACCGACGATGTCGACGTGTACGTAGTCGAAGCGACGGCTGGGTACCTCGAAGTCTCCCAGGGGTGCTTTTGTGTGCAGCTGTACCTTAGCCCGTTGGCAGGCGAGGCAGGAGGTGGCCCAAGTCCGAACATCTTTGCTGAGGCCGCGCCAGACGAAGTGCTGGGAGAGGAGTTTGACGGATGCGCGGGAACCCGGATGGGAGAGCCCGTGGAGCGCGTCGAAGATGCGGCGGCGCCAGGTTGCAGGGACGACCGGCCTGGGTTGGCCGAGTGAGACGTCGCAAGTGACTGCCGTGGCTTCGGGCCCGTGCGCGACCTTGGCTAGGCGTAGCCCTGGCAGGCTGGTAGCCGCCGAGAGGAGGTCTGGGTCCGTGAGCTGGGCCGCTGCTAGTTGCGCGTAGTCGACTGCGAGGTGATTCGCGCAGATGGCGGGACGGGAAAGGCAGTCGGCGACAACGTTGTCTCTACCGGAGACGTGCTGGATGTCTGTGGTAAACTCGGACACGGCCGCGAGCTGGCGTTGCTGCCTAGCGGACCAGGGTTCGGTGTGCTTGGCCATCGCGTATGTGAGCGGCTTGTGGTCCACGTACGCGGTAAAGGGACGGCCCTCCAGGAGGAACCTGAAATGGCGGACCGACAGGTGGAGCGCGAGGAGCTCGCGGTCGAAAGTAGAGTATTTGACCTCCGGGGGGGCGCAGTTGGCGGCTGTAGAAGGCAAGTGGCTGCCACGCGCCATTGACCCACTGCTCGAACACGGCTCCGACCGCGTGGTTGGAGGCGTCGGTAGTGAGCGCGACCCGGGCATTGGCCCTCGGGTGCGCGAGCAGGGTGGCGTCGGCGAGCACATTTTTGGTGGCGTCGAAGGCGGCTGACGTGTCAGTGGTCCAGGCTACGGCCATCTTGCCGGATTTACCTCGGAGGGAGTCGTATAGGGGCTTCATGGGGGCTGCTGCTCTGGGGATGAACCTGTTGTAGAAGTTCACCATCCCGAGGAACTCCTGGAGGCCCTTGATGGTTTTGGGGTGGGGGAATTGCTGGATGGCCTGCACCTTGTTGGGCAGGGGGACGGCCCCAGCAGGGGTGATGTGGTGGCCGAGAAAATCGATCTTGGCTAGGCCGAATTGGCACTTCGCCAGGCTGAGGATGAGCCCGTGTTGGGCTAGGCGCCCGAACAGGATGCGAAGGTGTTCGAGGTGTTCCTGTTGGGAGGAGCTGGCCACGAGAATGTCGTCTAGATAGACGAATAGGAAGTTCAGGTCCCGGAGGACTGAGTCCATAAGGCGCTGGAAAGCCTGGGCTGCATTCTTGAGGCCGAAGGGCATTCTCAGGAACTCAAACAAGCCGAATGGGGTGATGACGGCCGTTTTGGGGATGTCCGCGGGGTGTACGGGGACTTGGTGGTAACCGCGCACCAGGTCGACCTTGGAAAAGACGGTTCGTCCAGCCAGTCGGGCCGAGAAGTCCTGGATGTGCGGCACCGGGTATCGGTCGGGGGTGGTGGCGTCGTTGAGGCGGCGGTAGTCCCCGCAGGGGCGCCAGCCTCCACCGGGCTTGGGGGCGATGTGGAGGGGCAAGGCCCAAGGGCTGCTGGAGCGGCGGATGATGCCGAGTTGCTCCATGGTGGTGAACTCGCCCCACGCGATTTCCAGCTTGGCCGGGTTGAGTCTGCGGGCGTGGGCAGAGACCGGGGGGCCGGTGGTGGGGATATAGTGCTCCACACCGTGTTTGGCGGCTTTGGCCGAAAAGGTCGGGTTGGTGAGGGTGGGAAACTCGGCTAGAAGTGCCGAGTAGTCGTCCGTGGCTCTGGCGAGGCAGTAGGTTGTCAGGCCGGCCGAACGGGCCGGGGTGAATGCGCCAGGGATGGGGGCCATAGTGTTGATGTCGACGAGACGGTGCCTCGGAATGTCGACAAGGAGGCCGTGGGCGCGTAGGAAGTCGGCGCCGAGGAGTGGGCAGAGGACCTTGGCTGTGAGGAACTCCCAGCAGTAGCGGCGGCCTGCGAGGTCGCGCGTGACCATGCGGGTGCTATATGTGCGGATGTCAGAGCCATTGGCTGCGGCCAGCGTGATACCCCGTGCGCCGCGTTGGATTTCGAGGGCGGAGGCGGGGGTGATGCTGTGCTGGGCTCCTGTGTCGCACAGAAATCGGCGGTTGGTGCTGTCGTCGGTGACATACAGTAGGGGCCCCTTTTGCCCCGCGGCCATCGTGGGGGCCGGTGCGGGGGGGGGGGTTTGAAAGTGCACGGTGGCGTGCAGCGTTGGGCCCTAGTGCCAAAACGGGTGTGGTAGTAGCAGTGACCCGGAGTGGAAGGGCGGTCGGGCCTAGTGGGCCGGGGAGACCGCGTGGTCGTTGCTGTGAGGTCAGGCGCGACGTCGCGGGCGGTCTGCGTGGAGAGCAGCCGGTCGGCCTTTTCGGCTATCTCATTCAGGTCCGTGGAGCCAGACTCCACAATGAGCGGGCGGATGCTGGCGGGGAGCTGCCGAATTAAAAGCTTGCGAAAGAGGGCGCCGGGGTTTTTGTCGTCCGAGAGGGACAGCATGTGGGAAAGCAGGTCCGACGGTGAAGCATCACCAAGGCCTGGGAGGTCGAGGAGTTGGCAGTTGCGCTGGTAAGAGGGCGCCTGAAATTTTTTAAGAAGCGCGGCCTTCAGATGTTCGTACTTGCCTTCCACTGGTGGATCCTGCGGCGCTGCCCAAACCTTGGGAACTGTGGCGTAGGTGAGAGAGGCGACGAGGTAGTCGTACTTCGTGGCGTCGACTGTAATGCTTCTCAGCCGGAATCTGGACTCGGCTTGAACGAACCAGGCCTCGGCCAGGTTCTCCCAAAAGTCCGGTAGTTTAACCGTGACTGCGTTTGTATCCGCCATGCTAGCTTAGGATTCGTCCTGAGCGTTGGGGTCACCAGTGTTGAGATACCGCGGCAAACGTGGGAGTCGAGACCAGAGTTGGTGAAACACAACTGTTTTAATCTACATCATGGCAAAGAGAGAGCTTGAAAAGCCCGCGCAACCACTTAAATACGCCCCAGACAGGAAGTGCTCCCGGCAGCCTGTCCCTGTGGGAAACAAGTTGCCGGAGGAAAGGGCCCCCGGCTGGGGGCGGCTGCTGCCGGCAGTGCGCCTGCGTAAACTGTCCGTGCCGCCGTGAGCGGATTATGTCCAATGGTGGCGTGTCGCCACAACGTAATCTTTCAGGATCTGGCCCGATTACCCCATTCTCCACAACGCAACCAAGAATACACAAACGTGTAGTATTGAAGGTACACTTGTTTTCGTTGTAGGTCAGGTTTAACCTCTTTGCAGCCTCTAGGAATTTCGTGAGATTTTGATCATGCTGCCGTTGGTCGCGCCCACAGATAGTAACATTGTCCAGGTACGGGAATGTTGCTTCCAACGCGTATTCATCCACCATACGATCCATCTCCCGTTGGAAGACGGATACCCCATTCGTCACTCCAAAGGGCACCCTAAGGAATTGGTACAGGCGCCCATTAGCTTCGAAGGCCGTATAAGGTCGGTCTTCTATTTTAATGGGGAGTTGATGGTAGGCAGACTTTAAATCAATGGTGGAGAACACGTGGTACTGAGCTATCTGGTTCACCATCTCAGAAATACGAGGCAAAGGATAGGCGTCTAATTGGGTATACAAGTTTATAGTCTGGCTATAATCGACCACAAGTCTTTTCTTTTCATTAGTTTTAACCACCACCACCTGGGCACGCCACGGGCTATTACTGTGTTCTCCCGTTGAAGCCTTTCCACTTCCTCTTTTATAAATATTTTATCTTCTGAACTATACCGTCGACTCTTAGTCGCGAGAGGTCTACAATTAGGAGCAAGGTTCGCGAACAAAGAAGGCGGACTTACTTTTAAAGTAGAAAGGCCGCAGACTGTGAGTGGAGGCTGAGATCCACCATACTTAAGGGTAACGCTCTCATGCTGACACTGGAAGTCCAAGCCTAAAATTAAGTTCACACACAACTGAGGTAATATGAGGAGTTTAAAGTCCTTATACTCCGTATCCTTAACGGTCAATGTGACTTTACAATATCCAGTTACCTCCGAAGTAAGGGACTTGGACGCCATCACAATTTCACTTCGAGTAGGATACACCTTCAATGAACAGGAGTTAACAAGGTTGGGGTGTATAAAGCTTTCAGTACTGCCACAGTCTATCAAACACCCAGTAGGACGACCATTAATCTTGATGTCCATCATAGATTTTGACAAGGAACACGGTATGATCTGGTCAACCGTAGCCAAGGTTAGAGTAAAACGATGGGCGGCAGCAGAGAAGACATCGGGTACAGGATTACCCTTACACACTTTACTAAAATGTCCCCGTTTCTTACATTTAAAACAGGTAGCCTCTCTGGCTGGGCATCTTTGCCTGGGGTGTTTAGATTGGCCACAAAAATAACACTTAATCCTATTGTTGCGGCTGTACCCCATGGGTCTAAGTGGAGGCTCCATTGGTGTTATGGATGCCTCCATACTCGGAACACACGAGGCTGAGAGAGACGCATGGGCTGATGCATACACTTCTAAATTCTTCTGGGCTACATCTAACGATCGAGCAGTAGCGACGACCGTTTTTAAAACTAACGAGTCGTTCTCGAGGAGTCTCTGTCTAATATAATTAGATCGGAGGCCAGATATGAAAGAATCGCGGATGGCTTCTTCCTGATACACTATGGCAGAGACAGCCTTGTAGTTGCAATCCTTAGCCAAAGCCTTAAGGTCCTGCAGGAAATCGTCCAGAGATTCCTTGGGTAATTGCCTGCGAGTAGACAGGAGATACCTGGCGTATACTTCGTTAACCGACTTAAGGTACTGGGCCTTAAGGGCTGCGAGGGCCTCTTCATATGTAGTAATATCTTCAATTATCGAGTAAGTTTGATGACTTACCAAGTTGGTTAGAAGACCCAACTTGTTAACCGTCGAATCGACCGATGCGATGAAGTGTTCAAAACATCGAAGCCAATGCGTAAATTTCTTCAACGCGTCTGCCGAATGGGGATCAATATCCAGACGCTCTGGTTTCAAAAATCGATCCAGAACACAGAGTTATTTCATCACATGCTCTCAATTAGGGCACCAGAAATACCAGAAAATTCATGGCCATTGTTACCGCCTACTTCCACCGTCCGTCTCTGCCCGTGTCTCAGCTCAGCTGCTGCGGAAACCCTCATCCATGCTTTTGTTACCTTTAGACTCGACTATTCCAACGCTCTCCTGGCTGGTCTCCCATTTTCCACCCTCCGTAAATTTGGGCTCATCCAAAACTCTGTTGCCCGTGTCCTAACTCACACCAAGTCCTGTTCACCCATCACCCCTGTGCTTGCTGCCCTATATTGGCTCCTGGTCCGGCAACACCTCGATTTTAAAATTCTCCTCCTCGTGTTGAAATCCCTCCATGGCCTTGCCCCTCCCTATCTCTGCAACCTCCTCCAACCCTACAACCCTCCGAGATCTCTGCGCTCCTCCAATTCCAGCCTCTTGTGAATCCCCCACTTCCTTCGCCCCACCATTAGTGGCCGTGCCTTCAGCTATATAGGCCCTAAGCTCTGGAATTCCCTTCCTAAACCTCCCCCACCTCTCTCTCCTCCTTTCAGACGCTACTTAAAACCTGCCTCTTGCACCTGTCCTAATATCTCCTATTTGGCTCAGTGTCAAATCCTGTCTGATTTATGCGGCTGTGAAGCGCCTGGGGATGTTTTACTACATTAGAGGCACGATATAAATGCAAGTTGTGTACTGTAGATCAATAAGCAGTTATCAATGAACTTCAAAGACCAATACAACCCATAATTCCAGGTAGGCTGTGATGCCAGCCCCTCGGGTTTTGGTTGCCAGAGCGGCCCTTGGCGGGGCGGATTTGCCACTTACCGCTACGTGACCTTTGGCAGCTGTGAGTGCCTCCGCTGCGAGGATGTGAGCTTGCACCAGATTATCAACGTGGACCCAGTTCATCTTAGCATCGGGGTTTCCAAAGGTGAAACTGAACAGCCTTCGCTCAATGTTCACCTGCAATCACCATGGTACAGATTTAATCAGCAGTAATCACCAGCTTGTCCTCTCTGTAAGGCAGCGGATTCACATGTTCGAAGGGAAGCGATTACACTCTTTGCCACTTGCACCATCCCCGCTTAGCACAGGCAGCCGCCTATATCAGGCAAACAGCGTTAACCATGTGTTATCACCATAGGCGTCAAGTACAGAAGCACCGCTTAAGCCATATTATGCGGGCCAACTATTCCGGGCAGTTCAATAAGTTCTCGTTAATCCCCTGTATTAGCCGTTAGGCGTCAGCTGTGGCTCAGTGGGCAGCACTCTTGCCTCTGCGTCAGAAAGTCGTGGGTTCAAGTCCCACTCCAGAGACTTGAGCACATAATCCAGGGTGGCACATCCAGTGCAGTACTGACTGACTGCTGCACCGTCAGAGGTGCCATCTTCCGGATGAGACGTTAAACCGAGGCCCCGTCTGCTCTCAGGTGGATGTAAAAGTTCCCAAGGCCACTATCCTAGAAGAGCAGGGGAGTTCTCCCCGGTGTCCTGGGCCAATATTTATCCCTCAACCAACATCACTAAAAAACAGATTATCTGGTCATTATCGCATTGTAGTTTGTGGGAGCTTGCTGTGCGCAAATTGGCTGCTGCGTTTCCTACACTACAACAGTGACTACCCTTCAAAAAGTACGTCATTGGTTGTAAAGCACTTTGTGACATCCTGAGTCCGTGAAAGGCGCTATATAAATGCAAGTCTTTCTTTGTACTTACCGATTTATAAAGCTCTGCTGTTTCCAGGCACAGTCGGGTCTTGGAGCAGCTTCAATCGGTCATTAGCATCTCGCTGACGTGCACTGACCTTAGTGATGAGATTCTTCGCATCGGTATTGCTTCGGATGCAACTGCTAAACAATTTTGGGAGGCTTCAGGCCATCTGCATCAAGCCTGATTTTTAAACAAGCAGCATGTGAAATGTTGCCACAACAGCAGAAAATTATCCTGTTCCGATGTTCTGTTGGTGACTTTTGGCCAAGGCATGCTGATTCATTGCTGCAACCTATTATGATTTTACTTTACCAGTGCCTCAATCACTCGCTGGTACGCTGGCCTACAGTGGCTCCTGGTCCGGCAACGCCTCGATTTTAAAATTCTCATCCGTGTTTTCAAATCCCTCCATGGCCTCGCCCCTTCCCTATTTCTGTAACCTCCTCCAGCCCCACAACCCTCCGAGATCTCTGCGCTCATCCAATTCTGGCCTGTTGCGCATCTCAGATTTTAATCGCTCCACCATTGGTGGCCGTGCCTTCAGCTGCCTGGGCCCTAAGCTCTGGAATTCCCTCCCTAAACCTCTCCGCCTCTCTACCTCTCTCTCACCCTTTAAAACCTACCTCCTTCATCTGTCTTAATATCTCCTTATATGGCTCGGTGTCAAATTTTGTTTTGATAATGATCCTGTGAAGTGCCTTGGGATGTGTTACTATGTTAAAGGTGCTATATAAATGCAAGTTGTTGTTGAAATCTGGCAATGAGAGAGAGAGAGAGAAAGTGTTACAAGGGCTTGATTTCACTAAGATCAATCATTAGAAGTTCAATAGTCTGGGCTTGTGTTCCGGAATCATTATCAAATCTAATTATGAACAAAGAATGAAGGGGAGATCGCCCCTTTAAACACAGCTGACACTTCCTCTTGCAATGCTTTAGATTTGGGGAATAGGTCAAATGAAGCCTTTGACCGCAAGTGAATGCAAAAACATAATCACCACAGGACTTACTGAGAAGTAATCGCACTTTAATGAGGTGCAGACAGCTGTTCAACAACAACTTGCATTAATATAGCACCTTTAACATTGTAAAAACGTCCCAAGTTGCTTCACAGGAACAATATGAAACAAAATTTGACACCGAGCCACATAAGGAGATATTAGGATAGGTGACAGGAGGTACATTTCAAAGAAAGAAAGACTTGCATTTCTATAGCGCCTTTCACAACCTCAAGACGTTCCAAAGCACTTTACAGCCAATGAAGTACTTTTTCAAGTGTAGTCACTGTCATAATGTGGGAAACGCGGCAGCCAATTTGTGCACAGCAAGCTCCCGCATACAGCAATGGGATAATGACCAGATAATCTGTTTTAGTGATGTTGGTAGAGGGTTGATCCACATCAAACCCCTTCATAATTTGCACCTATACATTATGAAGAGTTGTCCCCATTCCCAGTCAGACACGTCAATTAATATTAAGATGTTAATTTCTGTTGAAACTGGGGGAATACTTGCGATTGACACAGTAAAACACATGACCCATTACAGGTGGAGTCTAGAAATTGGATATTTGGAATTGACATAAATATTTTAAAATGAAGAGGGCTCAGATACTGTTTCATTTTCCTGCCATCAATCGGAGTGCTTTGTGAGCTGGACGAGTACTAAGTTAAGAGCAATATTTAGCCTTTAAGTGTACGTCTTGCAGCTGTCCAGCTCTTGAGGTGATATATTTCCAAGTCAGGATGGTGTGTGACTTGGAGAGGAACTTGGAGGTGGTGGTGTTCCCATGCACCTGCTGCCCTTATCCTTCTAGGTGGCAGAGGTCGCGGGTTTGGGAGGTGCTGCCGAAGAAGCCTTGGTGAGTTGCAGCAGTGCATCTTGTAGATGGTACACACTGCAGCCGGTGGTGGAGGGAGTGAATGTTTAAGGTGGTGGATGAGGTGCCAATCAAGCAGGCTGCTTTGTCCTGGATGGTGTCGAGCTTCTTGAGTGTTGTTGGAGCTGCACTCATCCAGGCAAGTGTATCACAATAGACATTCCCCACCGCACCCGGAGTCATGTGATCTCCTGGGAGAGGCAAGAAATCGGTTAAAAACTCAGGCCAAATTGGTGAAAAAAATCTGGAAAATTCCTCTCTACCCACCTTAAGCAAGCAAAACTCTGGCCCTAGTAATGCTGTGCTGTATCTACCTTTTATACGAGGTGATCTCCACCTCAGCCAGAAGGAATTCAGCAAATTGGCATCCACCACACGAGCCGGCAGCCTGTTCCAGAGGTCCACTATTCTACATAGAACCATAGAAGATAGGAGCAGGAGTAGGCCATTCGGCCCCTCGAGCCTGCTCTGCCATTCAATGCGATCATGGCTGATCATCCAAATTCAGTACCCTGTCCCTGCTTTCTCCCCATATCCCTTGAACCCTTTAGCCTTAAGAAATATATCTAACTCCTTCTTGAATATATTTAATGAATTGGCCTCAACTGTCTTCTGTGGTAGAGAATTCCACAGGTTCACCACTCTCTGGGTGAAGAAATTCCTCCTCATCTCTGTCCTAAATGGCTTACCCCTTATCCTTAGACTGTGACCCCTGGTTCTGGACTCCCCGCCATCGGGAACAGCCTTCCTGCATCTAGTCTGTCTAATCCTGTTAGAATTTTATAAGTTTCAATGAGATCCCCTCTCATTCTTCTAAACTATAGCGAATATAAGCCTAATCGACCCAATCTCTCTTCATACGTCATTCCTGCCATCCCAGGTATCAGTCTGGTGAATCTTCACTGCACTCCCTCCATGGCAAGAACATCCTTCCTCAGATAAGGCGACCAAAACTGCACACAATACTCAAGGTGTGGTCTCACCAAGGCCCTGTACAACTGCAGCAAGACATCCTTGCTCCTGTACTCGAATCCTCTGATAAATGAACCACCTCCTGACGTTTAACCTAGATCTGGCCTTATACAACTTAAAATTGTGATTCCCCTGGTTCTCCCTAACCTATTTAGTTGAAACAAGGTCACCAGGTTACATGATGCACCAGGTCACATGATGCACCACGTCGGAGGGTACACCAGGTCGGAGGGTACACCGGGTCACATGATGCACCAGGTCGGAGGGTACACCAGGTCACATGATGCACCAGGTCGGAGGGTACACCAGGTCACATGATGCACCAGGTCGGAGGGTACACCAGGTCACATGATGCACCAGGTCGGAGGGTACACCAGGTCACATGATGCACCAGGTCGGAGGGTACACCAGGTCAAATGGTACACCAGGTCACAGATCGGAGGGTACATCAGGTCACAGGCCGGAGGGTACACCAGGCCGGAGGGTACACCAGGCCGGAGGGTACACCAGGCCGGAGGTCGGAGGTTACACCAGGTCACAGGTCGGAGGGTACGCCAGGTCGGAGAGTACAACAGGTCAGAGGGTACACCAGGTCGGAGGGTACACCAGGTCGGAGGGTACACCAGGTCACAGGTCAGAAGGTACACCGGGTCGGAGGGTACACCAGGTCGGAGGGTACACCAGGTCGGAGAGTACACCAGGTCGGAGGGTACACCAGGTCACAGGTCAGAAGGTACACCGGGTCGGAGGGTACACCAGGTCGGAGGGTACACCAGGTCGGAGAGTACACCAGGTCGGAGAGTACACCAGGTCACAGGTCAGAAGGTACACCGGGTTGGAGGGTACACCAGGTCAGAGGGTACACCAGGTCACAGGTCAGAAGGTACACCGGGTCGGAGGGTACACTGTGATGGTTGAGGATAGTGTGACTCAGTTGGATCCCATTGCGCTGAGGCACCACGCTGTAAATTATCTGCATCGCTAAGACCATTGCTAATCTTTGCAAGGTTCAGAAAATCGGCTGAAATGGAAAGGACTTGTGGCCCAATACTAACCGCTACCCGCGCCAAGTGTCTCTGCTCCTGAGGCCCGTAGATACCCGGGGGGCAGAGTACGCAGCTTCGGAACGTGCTGCCCCCTGTGTGTAAAACAAAAACAGAAGAGACATTAGAACAGCCTGGAATTAGTTGGTACAAGTTGTTTCTGGCCTTGAGAGGTTTGTAGGGATTCCCAGTTTGCAGTGTTCGTGCTCCAGTCTGAGTTCACTTTCAAATTCAGAAATCCAAAATCTAATTCTGAATCAGATAACAAATTAAGGACCATCCCAGCAGGGCTGGCCTTACGGGTGGGCGACCACCCAGGGCGCCGTGGTCAAGTGGGTCTGACATTAACGGCGTCGACCTCTGCAAAGAACTTGGCGATCTCCGAAGTCTGCTTCCAGTGGACTGCAGTGCTCCTCAAGAAAAGCAAACTTCAAGTTTCAAGAGCAAGTTCCCAAACACATGGATAGCACCCACGATCCTGTTAACCGTGCCTATATCGGTGGTGAGCAGCGAACGGAGCTTCTCGAAGTTGAAACTTATAAAAACATATTTGCGATCGACCATGGGAGACAACAGGCTATCTTTGCTGGGCATTCTGTCTATCGAGAATGATGTGACTCAAAATATCTTGGTGAACAAAGTATTATATTTGTTATTTGTTAGTTTAGTGTTTAATTTAATGTTTAGTTTATTTGTCACTTAGCTATAATGTTATTTTTTTATGACTTATATGGTTTATTATTTAAATTATAAAAAACTTTTGAAATTACAGCTTTATTTCTGAAACTTTTGCTAATACTACTACATACTTAAACTCAAAGAAACAGCATCAAAATATAAGTTCGCTCAGGATGCCATTTTCCCTAAGGCCAGTCCTGCATCCCAGGTCCCTTGAAAATAAAGTGATGAATGATCGTGTGCCTTTAAACTGCCTTTCCAATACTGTCTGCCCTGGCTCAGTAGCAGCACTCTCTCTCGCCTCTGAGTCAGAAGGTCGTGGGTTCAAGCCCCACTCCCGAGACTTGAGCACAAAATCCAGGCTGACACTCCCAGTGCAGTGCTGAGGGAGTGCTGCACTGTCGGAGGTGCTGTCTTTTGAATGATGTTAAACTAAGGGCAATAGATTTGGTCTCCGTGCCCTGGGCTAGGGAGTGGGATAAAAAAACATTGGCCCAGAACTTGGTGTCGGGGGCTTGCCGCGCGTGCAAGCCCCCGATGTGCACTTACCCGGCGCGCCGACATCTGAAACCTGGCCCGCAGTGGATTTCCTGTAAGTGGCCAGGTTCTGATCTCGGCGCGCTGTGCTAACCTGACCCAGCGGCGTAGTTAGTGCGATGTGCCGGCTGGGATCAGGTGAGCACTGTTCAGCCAATCAGGGGAAGGGAAACTTCATTCATAAGTTTGATAGTAAAGACTGTCAAACTCATGAAAAGTACGGCACCCCAAAACACTACTTAAACTTTAAATAAAATTTTAAAAAGCATCCCAATGATTAAATTAATTATGAATAACTTTAAAAAACTATTTTAAACAATTAATCAAATTTTTGAAAAAAATAAATTTTTAAAAAATAGGGTCTAAAACTAAACTTACCTTACTGTAGATTCTTTAAAAATAATAAACCTGTGGAAAAAAAAATTCTAAATTGTACTAAAAGACCACTTACCTGTAAAACTAAGTACTTACGTGTGGTTTTTCAATGCGTAAAAACCGGAGCCCTTTACACATGCGCAAATCTGTAAAAATACAGGAAATCCAAGTCGCACGCGCTGCCCAATATCGCGCATGCGTTCAGCCTCTTAACCCCTTGGGTCAGAGGACAGGAAATGCCGGTTTTCAGCGCATGCGCTGAAAACCGGCAATTCCTCCTGGCACACGCGTGAGTACCCCGTCCGTACTCACGCGTTGTGACAGGAATTACTGGGCCATTGTTGGATAAAGACAGGAGGAGGCAGGGTGGACAAAATAGCCTGCCGAGTGTCACAAGCAAGGCTCGGTTGTGAAGATAGGAACCTGGGCGAGGTAGTGGAGGCTGGCAGGGACCTAGCCCAAACTGTACTTATACTTCCTCCTGCTCCTTATCCCCTCTTCCTCCTGCTCCTTATCCCCTCTTCCTCCTGCTCCTTATCCCCTCTTCCTCCTGCTCCTTATCCCCTCTTCCTCCTGCTCCTTATCCCCCTCTTCCTCCTGCTCCTTATCCCCTCTTCCTCCTGCTCCTTATCCCCTCTTCCTCCTGCTCCTTATCCCCCTCTTCCTCCTGCTCCTTATCCCCTCTTCCTCCTGCTCCTTATCCCCTCTTCCTCCTGCTCCTTATCCCCCTCTTCCTCCTGCTCCTTAGCCCCTCTTCCTCCTGCCCCTCTTCCTCCTGCTCCTTATCCCCTCTTCCTCCTGCTCCTTATCCCCCTCTTCCTCCTGCTCCTTATCCCCTCTTCCTCCTGCTCCTTATCCCCTCTTCCTCCTGCTCCTTATCCCTTCCTCCTGCTCCTTATCCCCCTCTTCCTCCTGCTCCTTATCCCCCTCTTCCTCCTGCTCCGTATCCCCCTCTTCCTCCTGCTCCTTATCCCCTCTTCCTCCTGCTCCTTATCCCCTCTTCCTCCTGCTTCTTATCCCCTCTTCCTCCTGCTCCTTATCCCCATTTCCTCCTGCTCCTTATCCCCTCTTCTACCTTCAGGAGAGGACAGGGGAGAATGTTGAAAAAGAAATTGGCAGCCTGTACACATTCTGTCCATTAGGGATGTTGAAAGATCAACTGGCTGACGGTTTAACTTCCGAGTCAGGTCTCCTGCAGTGTCATGTTCAGAGAATGTTTAATTCATCACATTATCAGCTGCTAAATTTAAACTCTGTCACACAACACGAGGTGTAAAGTTGCAATCCTGGGTATATTGTCAGTAATACTGCGAGCCAACGGTTTGATGGAGAGGTTTAAATGTACAAACATGCAACACACGCATCTTGCACTCCCCAAGTAGTGATGACTGATCACTTTCAGTAAAATACATTGGAAAATTCAGAATGAGTATTAACACCACTGTGTCAACCAATGAGCTGGAGGCAGGGTGGGGCTTACAGCAAACAGAGTCCATTTTACAGCAGAGTCTATTTAAACATAATCTATGAACTGCAGCAAACAGAACTCATGACCAAAACTACAGCAAAGTCTCCCGATAAAAACAGGATTATTTCTCCAGCAAAATGCAGTGAGTGGAGGATAGTTACAGAATACAAATGATGTGCGTGAAATCAATCCCAGTCACTTACAGCAGTGCGATCTCCAGGCGTGATCGACGGGGAAATTACCCAATCATCTCCATTCTGGCCGGGAGTAGTGGTGTCACTGTATACGGCCTTGAAAATGATCTTAATTATCCTGTTGGAGGGTGCCATCTTTCAGATGAGGTGTCAAACTAAGGCCCTGCCCACCGAGAGGTAAAAGATCCCATCACACTATTGGAAGAAGAGCAGGGGAGTTCTCCCTGATGTCCTGGCCAATATTTATCCCATCAATCGACACCATTAAAACAGATTATCTGGTCATTTGTTGTATGTGGGAGCTTCAAGAAGGGCAGGCTGGATACCAAACTGGAACTGGGTGGGCAAGGTGACCAAGAGAATAGTCAGAACAACAGGTTATGAAAAAGATGGGGAGAGATACAGCAAAGGCTGAGGAGTTTAGGAAGAGGAGAATCCCACAGAGCACAGGGGATGGTGGGTAAAGGACTGGAGTGGGGGATGGGGAGTAGACTAGATCCAAAGAAGAGAAAGGTGCGAGATGGGCCGTAGGGTTGGGGGAGGTTGCAGAAGTTGGTTCGGGCAATCCCATGGTGGGATTTGTAAACCAGGACAATGATGAGTACAACAGCTGCACAATCACAAGCAACGTTTCAAATAATTGGTGGGGAAAAAAATCTTTAATGAGTTATAGGTAAAATGTTCTGGATAATGGATTGATTATAGATCCAAGATCTCTGCGCTCCTCCAATTCTGGCCTCTTGCGCATCCCTGATTTTAATAGCTCCACCATTGGTGGCTGTACCTTCAGCTGCCGAGGCCCTAAGCTCTGGAATTTCCTCCCTAAACCTTTCCGTCTCTCTACCTCTCTCTCCACCTTTAAGACACTCCTTAAACCTACCTCTTTGACCAAGCTTTTGGTCACTTGTCTTAATATCTCCTTATGTGACTCGGTGTCAAATTCTGTTTGATAATCGCCCCTGTGAAGTGCCTTAGGGTGATTTAGTATGCTAAAGGTACTATATAAATGCAAGTTGTTGTTGTAAAGACACATACCCTTTAAAGGAGTCCCATCAGCTGCCAGCACCATCTGATCAGCAATAGCTTTGGTTCTGGAGTAATGGTCGACATGCTAGGGTGAAAAGATACAACAGGGAATTATGCAGAACATTAGTAATTAACAGCATGATTAGACCATTCCTGTTTATAGCCACTGCCTCCAAACATCCCGCAGCCCTCTGTCCTGACCTCCCATTCAAAGCCCACTCTGTGCAGTCTTGGACTTAGTAAAAACAGGTAGACCCCCCACCATAGGGGGTCTACTTGGACAAATGAAAAGGGGTTTCTGGATGGCGAGCAGGGGAGGGTCTGGATGGAGAGAAGGGTGGGGGACGTCCTGGATGGAGAGAAGGGTGGGGGGGCATCCTGGATGGAGAGAAGGGTGGGGGGCGTCCTGGATGGAGAGAAGGGTGGGGGGCGTCCTGGATGGAGAGAAGGGTGGGGGGCGTCCTGGATGGAGAGAAGGGTGGGGGGCGTCCTGGATGGAGAGAAGGGTGGGGGGCGTCCTGGATGGAGAGAAGGGTGGGCGGCGTCCTGGATGGAGAGAAGGGTGGGGGGCGTCCTGGATGGAGAGCGGGGGAGGGGCGTCCTGGATGGCGAGCGGGGGAGGGGCGTCCTGGATGGAGAGCGGGGGAGGGGCGTCCTGGATGGAGAGCGGGGGAGGGGCGTCCTGGATGGAGAGCGGGGGAGGGGCGTCCTGGATGGAGAGCGGGGGAGGGGCGTCCTGGATGGAGAGCGGGGGAGGGGCGTCCTGGATGGAGAGCGGGGGAGGGGCGTCCTGGATGGAGAGCGGGGGAGGGGGCGTCCTGGATGGAGAGCGGGGGAGGGGGCGTCCTGGATGGAGAGCGGGGGAGGGGGCGTCCTGGATGGAGAGCGGGGGAGGGGCGTCCTGGATGGAGAGTGGGGGTCTGGGTGGAGAGCGGGGGAGGGTCTGGGTGGAGAGCGGGGGAGGGGCGTCCTGGATGGAGAGTGGGGGTCTGGGTGGAGAGCGGGGGAGGGTCTGGGTGGAGAGCGGGGGAACTGACAAAGAAGATGGAAGGAATGTGTCTCCAGAACCAAAGCCCAGCAAATACCTTGTCTAGAGGAACATATGGCACCGTCTCTTCATCGCCCTGGTCTACTTGTTGTCCTCCAAACACCACATTCACAGTGCTGGTGTATACTAGGCTCGGGATATTCCGATGAAGGCACACTAGAAATAAAGACAATTCTGTGCTATCAGTGCTCCCCTGACATGTTAATAAAAGTTGACTAGACTGGAATCCAACCAAATGGATTGGATTTCTGTTTGTTTAAAGCAAAAAAAGGTGAAAGCTCATTGTGAAACAGAACTTGCTGCTAACCACAGTAATCAAAACAGTTATTCATTAGAAAAACTGAAAATAATTGCAGGACCAGATTTGCATTTCTATAGTGTCTTTCACAGCCTCAGGACATCCCAAAGCGCTTTAGAACCAATGAAGTACTTTTGAAGTGTGTTCACGGTTGTAATGTAGGAAACACGGCAGCCAATTTGCGCACAGCAAGGTCCCACAAACAGCAATGTGATAATTACCAGATAATCTGTTTTTGTTACGTTGATCGAGGGATAAATATTGGCCAGGACACTGGGGAGAACTCCCCTGCTCTTCGTTGAAATAGTGGCCATGGGATCTTTTACATCCACCTGAGAGCAGACGGGGCCTCGGTTTAGCGTCTCATCCGAAAGACGGCACCTCCGACAGTGCAGCACTCCCTCAGCACTGCATTGGGAGTGTCAGCCTAGATTATGGACTCACTAAACCATCTCCGCCTCTCCACCTCTCTCTCCTCCTTTAAGGCCCTCCTTAAATCCCACCACTTTGACCAAGCTTTGTCACCCCTCCTAATAGCTCCTTTGTTGTCTTGATGTCCATTTTGTTTGATAACGCTTCTCTGAACTGCCTTGGGCTGTTCTTGTACATTAAAGGTGCTATATAAATGCCAGTTGTTGTTTTATTAGAAACCAAATGCTAAATTGGGTTCTCACCATCAATGACTTGTCTTGTTCCACCAACATTCACAGATTCAATTTGCTCTTTCTGAAGCTGTAGAAATAAATAGAAACACATGACTTAAAACAAAATATAAACTGTCATGTTGTTGTAACTCACCAAATGATTACTCCACAAATGCCCCATTCGCTAAAGATGGATCATGGGGTAAAGTCAGGAGTGTGATGGAATACTCTCCACTTGCCTGGATGAGTGCAGCACGAACAACACTCAAGAAGCTCAACACCATCCAAGACAAAGCAGCCCGCTTGATTGGCACCCCATCCACCACCTTAAACATTCATTCCCTCCACCACTGGCGTACCGTGGCTGCAGTGTGTACCATCTACAAGATGCACTGCAGCAACTCGCCAAGGCTTCTTCAGCAGCACCTCCCAAACCCGCAACCTCTTCCACCTAGAAGGACAAGGGCAGCAGGCGCATGGGAACACCACCACCTCCAAGTTCCCCTCCAAGTCGGTCCTTGGACCCCAGCCATTCACAATATATATTAATGATCTAGACAAGGGAACTAGATGTAATATCTCCAAATTTGCAGACGACACAAAGCTGGGTGGGCATGTGTGCTGTGAGGAGGATGCCGAGAAACTACAGGATGATTTGGACAGGTTGGGTGATTGGGCAGAAGCATGGCAGATGCAATATAACGTGGATAAATGCGAGGTTATCCACTTTGGTGGCAAAAACAGGAAGGCAGATTATTATCTGAATGGCAATAGATTGGGAGAAGGGGAAGTGCAAAGAGACCTGGGTGTCCTTGTGCACCAGTCGCTGAAGGTAAGCATGCAGGTGCAGCAGGCGGTTAAGAAGGCAAATGGTATGTTGGCCTTCGTAGTGAGAGGGTTTGAGTACAGGAACAAGGATGTCTTGCTGCAGTTGTACAGGGCCTTGGTGAGACCACTCCTTGAGTATTGTGTGCAGTTTTAGTCGCCTTATCTGAGGAAGGATGTTCTTGCCATAGAAGGAGTTCAGCAAATATTCACCAGACTGATACCTGGGATGGCAGGAATGACGTATGAGAGAAATAACAACAGAAAATGCTGGAAAAACTCAGCAGGTCAGGCAACATCCGTGGACAGAAGTTTGAGTTGACGTCAACTCAAATTTCTGTCCACGGATGTTGCCAGACCTGCTGAGTTTTTCCAGCATTTTCTGTTGTTATTTCGGATTTCCAACATCCGCAGTATTTTGCTATCGTACATGACATATGAGAGATTGGGACGATTGGGCTTCTACTCGCTGGAGTTTAGAAGAATGAGAGGGGATCTTATTGAAACTTATAAAATTCTGACAGGACCGGACAGACTAGATGCAGGAAGGATGTTCCCGATGGTCGAGGAGTCCAGAACCAGGGGTCACAGTCTAAGGATAAGGGGTAAGCCATTTAGGACAGAAATGAGGAGGAATTTCTTCACCCAGAGAGTGGTGAACCTGTGGAATTCTCTACCACAGAAGGCAGTAGAGGCCAATTCATTAAATATATTCAAGAAGGAGTTGGATATATTTCTTAAGGCTAAAGGGATCAAGGGGTATGGGGAGAAAGCAGGAACCGGTACTGAATTTGGATGATCAGCCATGATCTCATTGAATGTGGAGCAGGCTCGAGGGGCCAAATGGCCTACTCCTATCTTCTATGTTTCTAAGTCACACACCATCCTGACTTAGAAGTATATCGCCGATCCTTCATCGTCGCTGGGTCAAAATCCTGGAACTCCCTCCCTAACAGCACTGTGGGAGTACCTTCACCACACGGACTGCAGCAGTTCAAGGAGGCAGCTCACCGCCACCTTCTCAAGGGCAATTAGGGATGGGCAATAAATGCTGGCCTTGCCAGTAATGCCCACATCTCATACAAATTAAAACATTTTTTTTATGACATAGTGCTCCTGGGACAGAGCTTTGCACAATGTGAGTGTATATTGGGAATTCGAGTGCAGAGGTTGGGAGGCCCAGTTCACATCCTGTATCATTTTCAGTCTATTAACTTTAATGGGTGGGAAATCGTGTGGCTCAGAAATCGGACGTATTAACCTACATGAATGTTGAATCGTAACAGTTATCCCACAGTCTGCTGAAGTCCTCCACGCTGCTAAATGCTCACTTGGTAACTCTCAGTCTCCCCATCTTACCCTCTCGTCCATTTTAATTCTGCTAGTTAGAGGCAGCCTATTTCGAAGGAGAGCTGGGGAGTTCTCCCTGGTGTCCTGGGCCAATATTTATCCCTCAACCAACATTCACTAAAACAGATTATCTGGTCATTTATCTCGTTGCTGTTTATGGGACTTAAGTTGGCTTAAATTAACCAACAAAAACAAATCATTATCTCATTGCTGTTTGTGGGGCCTTGCTGTGTGCAAATTGGCTGTCACGTTTCCCTACATTACACTGTGGCGGATCGCCACCTAAACGGGCGCAATCCACTTTTCCGTCCGTGGACAATAAATCGGGCACCTTGCCTTTAAGAAGCATGCTGCCTTTAAGGCATGACAAAGGAGCGGGCATCGCCCTCAGTGTGTACTCAAAAGCGCGGGTGTCACCCTCAGTCTGTTTTCGGGTTTAGCAGAGAGAGGAGCTGGAGCAGCTATCTCTCAAGAGAATGTAATAAAAGCCATGTGTTCCTCAGATCGGTTCGGCCTCCATTCGTGTTCCGCGGCAGCCGCAACAACACGAGTGACTACACTTAAAAAGTACCTCATTGACTGTAAAGCGCTTTGGGATGTCCTGAGGTTGTGAAAAGCACTTGCTAGCCTGGGAGCAGACATTTTGTATGGAGCTCTCCTCTCATGTGACACCATGAACAGAAGCAATGGATTGTGGGCTGGATTCTCCACTGAAGATATCATTGGAGTGGACAGTCACCATATAGTGATAAGGCTTGCATTTCTATAGCGCCTTTCATGTCCTCAAGACAGGCCAAAGCGCTTCACAGTCAATAAAGTACTTTTTAAGTGTAGTCACTCGTGTAATGTAGGGAAACGTGACAGCCAATTTGCGCACAGCAAGCTCCCACAAACAGCAATGAGATAATGATTTGTTTTTGTTGGTTAGAGGGGTAAAACCTCCTGGAATACGGTCCAACCCTATTAGAAGCTGACGGAACTCAGGGCAGTTTTGGGGAAGTCCACAGGTTCCCCCCACTGCACCTCCCCCCCCACCCTGTTTCCCAATGGTATGTCAGCCCTGCCATTTCTAGACATAATCGTTGTACTGATCCCCTTTAGCCAGCTGCCTTCTTTTGGTTATCAATGAGATCAAATGGTTAAGTTAATTTAAGATTCAGGGACAAAGAGGATTAGGGTAAATTGAAATTGATGGTAAGGTGTGGAGTTTGTGGTCAAGATACAAGCCTTGAACCACAGCAGGTCCTTCTATAGGAGAGTAAGCTTCATTATAAAGAGATGTAAACTGCTGCCCAGCTAAAAGTAACACCCAACACTCAGCTCTGTCAGTATAGAACGGACTGCACCCTGGCCGTATGTCACCGATACCAACTCACAAGCAAAATACTGCGATGCTGGAAATCTGAAATGTAAACAGAAAATGCTGGAAATACTCAGCAAGTCAGGCAGCATCTGTGGAGAGAGAAACAGAGTTAACGTTTCAGGTCGATAATCTTTCATCAGAACTGACAGAAGTTAACAGATGAACAGCTTTTATGCAAATATAGAGCTTGGGAAAATAGTATCTGGAAAAGCACGGCCACCAATGGTGAACGATTAAAATTGGGGATTCGCGAGAGGCAAGAATTGGAGGAGCATAGAGATTTTTTTAAAAATTCATTCATGGGATGTGGGCGTCACTGGCAAGGCCAGCATTTATTGCCCATCCCTAATTGCCCTTGAGAAGGTGGTGGTGAGCCGCCTTCTTGAACTACTGCAGTCCGTGTGGTGAACGTACTCCCACAGTGCTGTTAGGTCGGGAGTTCCAGGATTTTGACCCAGCGACGATGAAGGATCAGCCGACATACTTCCAAGTCAGGATGGTGTGTGACTTGGAGGATTGTAGGGGCTGGAGGAGGTTACAGAGATAGGGAGGGGCGAAGCCATGGAGAGATTTGAACATGAAGATGAGAATTTTAAAATCGAGGTGTTGCCGGACCGGGAGCCAATGTTGGTCAGCGAGCACAGGGGATGATGGGTGAACGGGACTGGTGTGAGTTAGGATGCGGGCAGTAGAGGCCTGGATGAGCTCAAGTTTATGAAGGGTGGAAGGTTGAGAGGCCGGCCAGGAGAGTGTTGGAATAGTCAGGTCTGGAGGTAACAAAGGCACGTATGAGGGATAGAAGAGTTCACATGCACACAGTTAAAGAAAGCATCCATTGAGCACTTTAAGGGTAATTACTGACAGGAATTCAGCAAATAATGGCACCTGTCCATCTGTTACTGTTGACAAAATGACTCGAGGGAACTGGAGCAGGAGCAGCCCTCTTTTAATAAATCGATTAAAGGTATTTAATTGAACAGGATTATTTTAGCCAATTAAACAAAAGGTAGGATTTTCTTGTGTCTAAATGGAAATAGAGGTGTCAGGAAAGAAACCTCAAGACAGTCGTGTTATTTCCACTGTGGCATTATCGATTGATGTCGCAACAATAGCTTCAAAGTATTTGACAGCAGGTTTATGTCAGTGTCTACTGTGTAGTGTGCGCTGCCATTTTAACATTTGTTAGGAAATGGAAATGGAGCAAATCTTTCGTTATCTTTAATGTGTTCTTTACTATAAAGCCCAAATGCTACTGTAAGCTAGAACCATAGACATTTACAGCACAGGAAGAGGCCATTCGGCCCATCGTGTCTGTACTATCCCTTTGCTGGAGCAATCCAAAACTAATCCCACTGCCTCTTTCTCTTTTCACAGCCCTGTAATCTTCCTCTGCTTCAAATATTTATCCAATTTTCTTTTAAAAGATGCAATGGTCTTTGCCTCAACCATTCCCTGGGCAAAGCATTCTGAGCTCCAACAACCCGCCGTGTAAAGAGATTTCTCCCAATCTCTCTCGTCAGTCTCAATGATCATGTTAAATTGCTGGCTCCCTTGTCACTGACTCCCCAACAAGAGGAAATAATCTTACCCTATTCACTCTTATCAAAACCCTTCCTAATTTAAAAAAGAATCTCTGTTAAATCTCCACTTCCAACACTTCTCCAATCTGAGCAACACCTAAAAGCACAAACATTTACCAGTAACTCTTTCTGTCCACATTGTGCAAGCTTCTACAACCCACGTTTGGTGCCACCCAACCACGATTTGCCTTCTGTGTTTGACCTTTGAGCCTTGCCAGTCTCCTGCGTTCTCGGCCCTACGCTTTGCAGACGTGGAAGGGTTAATGATAATCCTGACAGACCCTCGGGGAGTTCCCGAGTCCAGACACACGTCAGCTGTGAAATGTGAACCGTTTGAAAAACATTTAACATTGTTAGTGACAGGATCTGATACCTCACCCGCATTAAATTGATTACTCAAAGTGCTGCATTGAGCAAATAGATATCCCAGTGTGCAATCATTTTTCATAATGCAAGTGTTGGCTCTTTCAAGTTGAACATGTTGCTAAGCTCAATTTTAACTTTGTTTCCTAAAAGCACAAACATTTTGATCAGATATTTGCTTTGAGCTGCCATCTCACAAACTGCACCACCTCCCGCACCCTCTTCATTCCGTCTGTGCTCAACAAGAAGAGCGAGGAAATCAGGGAGAAACAAGAGAAGTGGTTGGCAGACAGAAAGCAAAGAGTTGGAATAAACGGGTCTTTTTCCGAGTGGCAGGCAGTGACTAGTGGGGTACCGCAGGGATCGGTCATTGGACCCCAGCTATTCACAATATATATTAATGATCTAGGCAAGGGAACTAGATGTAATATCTCCAAATTTGCAGACGACACAAAGCTGGGTGGGCGTGTGTGCTGTGAGGAGGATGCCGAGAAACTACAGGATGATTTGGACAGGTTGGGTGATTGGGCAGAAGCATGGCAGATGCAATATAACATGGATAAATGTGAGGTTATCCACTTTGGTGGCAAAAACAGGAAGGCAGATTATTATTTGAATGGCAATAGATTGGGAGAAGGGGAAGTGCAGAGACCTGGGTGTTCTTGTGCACCAGTCGCTGAAGGTAAGCATGCAGGTGCAGCAGGCGGTTAAGAAGGCAAATGGTATGTTGGCCTTCGTAGCAAGAGGGTTCGAGTACAGGAACAAGGATGTCTTGCTGCAGTTGTACAGGGCCTTGGTGAGACCACATCTTGAGTATTGTGTGCAGTTTTGGTCGCCTTATCTGAGGAAGGATGTTCTTGCCATGAAAGGAGTTCAGCGAAGATTCACCAGGCTGATACCTGGGATGGCAGGAATGACGTATGAGGAGAGATTGGGACGATTGGGCTTGTACTCGCTGGAGTTTAGAAGAATGAGAGGGGATCTCATTGAAACTTATAAAATTCTGACAGGACTGGACAGACTAGATGCAGGAAGGATGTTCCCGATGGTCGGGGAGTCCAGAACCAGGGGTCACAGTCTAAAGATAAGGGGTAGGCCATTTAGGACAGAAATGAGGAGGAATTTCTTCACCCAGAGAGTGGTGAACCTGTGGAATGCTCTACCACAGAAGGCAGTAGAGGCCAATACATTAAATATATTCAAGAAGGAGTTGGATATATTTCTTAAGGCTAAAGGGATCAAGGGGTATGGGGAGAAAGCAGGGACCGGGTACTGAATTTGGATGGTCAGCCATGATCGCATTGAATGGTGGAGTAGGCTCGAGGGGCTGAATGGCCTACTCCTGCTCCTATCGTCTATGTTTCTATGTTTAAGAGCAAAACACTTTTAAACTTCACTCCTTCGCTAAGTTACACACAACAGTCCTCCCCCCACATTACAAGCCAATCAGCAACGCCACTATTACAGGCCAATCAGCACTCCACTATTACAGGCCAATCAGCACTCCACTATTACAGGCCAATCAGCACTCCACTATTACAGGCCAATCAGCACTCCACTATTACAGGCCAATCAGCACTCCACTATTACAGGCCAATCAGCACTCCACTATTACAGGCCAATCAGCACTCCACTATTACAGGCCAATCAGCACTCCACTATTACAGGCCAATCAGCACTCCACTATTACAGGCCAATCAGCACTCCACTATTACAGGCCAATCAGCACTCCACTATTACAGGCCAATCAGCACTCCACTATTACAGGCCAATCAGCACTCCACTATTACAGGCCAATCAGCACTCCACTATTACAGGCCAATCAGCACGCCACTATTACAGGCCAATCAGCACGCCACTATTACAGGCCAATCAGCACGCCACTATTACAGGCCAATCAGCACGTCACTATTACACGCCAATCAGCACGCCACTATTACAGGCCAATCAGTTTCAGACTGTCCCACAATCATTCCCCAATCAATGCTGAGTTAGCGAATTGCATTGAGATAGCAATTAGGACTACAATTTGCATCTGTATCTCTGGGGGGAGAGAGGCAGGGGAACATCATCCAGGTTCCTGTTCCTGATTGCTACCTAATCACTAACTGGGTGAGGAGAGGAGCAGGCTCATCTGTGGTGCCGTCTTTCGGATGAGATGTTAAACCAAGGCTCCGTCTGCTCCCTCAGATGGACGTAAAAGATCCCACGATACCAATGTTCCCCGGAAGCTGCGCTTTGTTCTGCGCGGCCAGTTTCTTTCCGTGCGCGGTCCCTTTAAATTTCCGCACATTCATGGTATTTACAATGGAGAAGCCGGTGAGCAGCCTGCGCGGGACCTTTCCCTGACCACGCAGCCCAGAGGGAACATTACACGGCACTATTTCGAAGAAGAGCAGGGGAGTTATCCCCGGTGTCCTGGCCAATATTTATCCCTCAACCAACATCACTAAAAAAAGATAATCTGGTCATTATCATATTGCTGTTTGTGGGAGCATGCTGTGCGTAGATTGGCTGCTGCGTTTCCTACATTAGAACAGTGACTGTTGTGTATGCACCTTTAAGAGAATAATTGGTCTCAGACTGCAATGCCGGCAGTGACCACCCCTGTATAAAAGGCGCTAGTGAGCCTCTGTGTTTTTAGTTTCACTATTGACTTCCACCAGTAAAGACTTATTTTGTTCCACTCCTGCTGTCCGTGTCTCAATCATTCACGGACGTAATACTGGCGACGAGTAAGAAACGAACTTACCTGCAACTCGGCAGCACCTCAGACGACGCTATTGAAGGTCGAAGCCAGAAGAAAGAAAAAAAATAATAAAATCCAAAGAAACTCGAGAAACGGGCGTCGACCGTGGGCAACCGCCCTCCAAATCGTCGGATTGAAAACTTGCAGGAGAGACTGTCAAGAGCCAGGCTTGATTCCCTGGTCTGTGGTTTCCCAGCGAATCGGGCTGGTGGCAGGTAGTGCTCTGATCCTTCCTGGGCTGCGGCGGGCTAGAGCTCGATCGGGTGGCTTTTCAACGGGGCCGGGCAGCGAGTCGGGAAGCAAAGAGAGAGAGAGAGGGTGGAGCACACAGGGCACGGCCGGTGCTTCGAAGCCGGGCAGCGTTCGGACCTAAGAAGAGGGAGGGAAGTGTCCCAGAGGGTCCGCTCCACGACGGGAAAATAATAAAGAAAAAAATATTAAACACGCAAGAAACCGTGGAAAGCAGCGCTAACAACAGCGGGGAAGAAGGCAAAGCGCGGGAGGCGCCATTTTGTTAAATCGGGGAAGAAGGCAAAGCGAGGGCGGCGCCATTTTAGATTTGCAAGATGCCGAAGACTGGCTGTATCACTGCTTTTGATAATACAATAGAGGACTGGACCACGTATGTGGAAAGAGTCGAGGTATATTTCGAGGCAAACGAAATAGCGGAGGAGAAAAAGGCATCGATATTGCTAAACTTAATGGGCGCTAGAACGTACGGCCTATTGCGGGACCTGATTACTCCAGCCAAACCGAAGGTGAAGAGTTTTAACGAAATTGTTGCTGTCCTACAGGAACACCTAAACCCTGCACCGCTGTTGATAGCAGAAAGATTTAAATTCCACAGGAGAACTCAGCACAAAGATGAGAGCAATGCTGAGTATCTTACGGAACTACGCAAGCTATCAAAGCACTGCCAGTTCGGAGCAGGACTGGCAGATACCCTACGGGACAAATTTGTCTGTGGACTCCTGAGTGAAGGAACACAGAAGTTACTCTCAGAGAAAGAGCTGACGCTAGAGAAGGCTTTCAGCGTGGCAGTATCGTATGAAGCAGCAGCCAGGGGAGCTGCAGAAATTCAACAAAAACCACAGGAATACGGCACCCACGAAATGACACGGGGATTTGCAAAATGTTATCGCTGCGGCAGAACTAACCATGACCAGAAGGACTGCTGGTCCAAAGACAAAATATGCAGGCAATGCGGGAAGATGGGACACATTGCACGAGTTTGCAAGTCTGGGAAGAAGACCAGCGACAACAAAAAGGCTACTAAGGAACCGTACAAGAAAGTACAAAAGATGACGGACAGTAGTTCCGAAGACCAGATGAGCGATAGTGAATCCGGGAACAGGAGACTAAGCTGTCTCAAACTTCACAATGTAATCGCAAAAGAGGATCACCGAACCATTTGGGTCACCCTCACGATAGCAGGGTCCCAAGTTAAAATGGAATTGGATACAGGATCAGCGCTAACCATCATGAATTGACGAGACTACGAGCGGCTATTTTCACACATACCCTTGAGAGAGACATCCATCGTCTTGACGACGTATACGGGGCAAAAAGTATACCCCAGAGGAAAAATAAGGGTGCCTGTCGAATACAACGGCAAGAAAATACGGAAATTGTATCTCTACATACTGCCAAATGGTGGACCACTGTTATTGGGACGGGACTGGATCAGGAAGATAAACTTAGATTGGCACTCCATTCATGCAATGACGGTGGACGGTAAAAAAGATGAAGACGTCACTCCTGGACGATTGTCAACAATCTTAGCTAACGCCAAAGAGGTATTTCAACAAGAACTGGGCACGCTTAAAGGCGTAACCGCCTCGATAAAAATAGAAAAGAATGCAGTTCCCAAGTTTTTCAAAGCAAGGCCGGTACCATATGCAATTCGCCCAGAGGCAGAGCTGGAGAATCTGGAGAAGGCGGGCGTGTTGTCTAAGGTCGACTGGAGCGAGTGGGCGACACCCATCGCTCCTGTCATGAAGAAAACGTTAAGCAATAAGTCCGGGGAGCCAAGGAAGATTCGCATCTGTGGGGATTTCAAGGTGACGGTGAACCCAGTCCTTCACACAGTACAATATCCTCTTCCAAGGATAGAAGACATCTTCGCCTCACTGTCTGGAGGGAAGCATTTTACAAAAATTGACCTAGCACAAGCATATTTGCAGATGGAGGTTGAAGAGTCCTCTAGGAAGTATCTCACGATAAACACTCACAAAGGTCTTTACCAGTATCATCGATTGGTATTCGGAGTAGCATCGGCTCCGGCGATATGGCAAAGAGCAATGGAACAAGTCCTGCAAGGGATTCCGGGGACTCAGTGTTACTTGGACGACATCCTTGTGACAGGTGAAGATGACAGTGAACACCTTAACAACCTAGAACAGGTGCTCACTAGACTACGGGAACATGGGCTGCGAGCCAACCGCCCCAAATGCGAATTTTTTAAGAAACAGATATCGTATTGTGGCCACGTGATTGATGAAGAGGGGTTACATAAGTCCCCTGACAAAATTGAAACGGTTGTTAAGGCCCCAGCGCCTGAAAATGTGTCGCAACTGAGGTCATTCCTCGAATTGGTGAATTACTATCATAAGTTTTTGCCGAATTTGTCGACAATTTTGCACCCACTGAACGCCCTGCTACGAACGGGGGTAGCATGGAAATGGAGCGATGATTGTAAGCGTGCTTTTCAGAAGAGTAAGGACTTAATCACTTCAAGGGAAGTATTGGCTCACTACAACCCAGCACTGCCGATCAGACTGGTGTGTGATGCGTCTCCCTACGGCATTGGGGCGGTACTGTCACATAAATTCCTTGATGGTTTAGAGAGGCCGATAGCTTTTGCGTCACGCTCGTTAACTTCTGCCGAGCGTAACTACGCCCAGATTGACAGAGAGGCCCTCAGCCTAGTGTGGGGGGTGAAGAAGTTCAATCACTACCTGCACAGTCAAAAATTTACTCTACTATCCGATCATCAACCTCTTGTCTCCATTTTCAACCCTCAGAAGGGCGTACCGATAATGACAGCACAAAGGCTGCAGAGGTGGTCCCTTTTCCTAGGGGCACACCAATATGACATCGAGTACAAAGGAACTAAACAGCATGGAAATGCTGATGGCTTGTCACGCCTACCGTTGCCGACGGTGGAAGAAGAAGACCTTGCAGTGGATCCAATGGAGTTATTCCACTCGACCATAGTCGAATGTCTCCCTGTGACGAATGCAAACATAGAAAAGGAAACACGGAATGACCCGACACTATCACGGGTCTATGATTTAACGGTGAAGGGATGGCCAGCACATGGCGAACCACTGCTGCCAGCATTCTCGCTGAGAAGAGAACAGCTGTCAGTGTGCAGAGGAACCTTGATGTGTGGATCCAGAGTAGTAATTCCACCTAAGTTGACGGATAGAGTGCTCAATGAGCTTCATGAGGGTCATCTGGGTGGGGTAAAAATGAAGAACTTAGCCAGAGCGTTTGTGTGGTGGCCGGGAATCGATAGAGAAATCGAAGAGATGACCAAGAGCTGTGCAGGATGCCAGAAGGTCCAAAACGCCCCACCACAAGCTCCTCTGCATCCATGGGAGTGGCCCTCATCTCCATGGCAAAGGGTGCACATTGATTTTGCTGGTCCCTTCATGGACTCGATGTTTTTAATTGCGGTGGATGCACATTCAAAGTGGCCAGAGGTAATAAAAATGTCCTCAACCACCACGGAAAAAACTATCACAGTTTTACAAACCATATTCGCCAGGAATGGGCTGCCTGAACAGATTTGCTCTGACAATGGACCACAGTTTGTGTCTGAAGAGTTCCGGAGGTTCTTAAAGAACAATGGTGTTAAACACTACACATCTGCCCCATATCATCCAGCCACTAATGGATTGGCCGAGAGGTTTGTCCAAACATTCAAGAAGGCTATCAAGGCAATGTGTAATGAAGATATACCCCTACAACACAAGGTGGACAACTTCTTGTTTGCCTACCGGAATGCGACACATGCGGTTACCAACCAAACCCCAGCCATGATGTTCTTCAATCGAAGACTACGATGCCGCTTGGATTTGGTTAAGCCAAACGTCCGAAGAGATGTGGAGAACAGGCAGTTTCAGAATATGAATGAAAGGCCGACCAGGAGTTTTAAGATAGGTCAACCAGTTTTGGCCCGGGACTACCGCACTGAAAAATGGCAGCCAGGAACGATTTGTACACGGCAAGGACCTCTCATGTATACCGTGGACGTTGGAGAGAGCACTGTAAGACGCCATGCTGACCAGATTCTAGAGTCACTGGAAAACGTCAACTCCACACCACGATCTGATACACCTGGCAATGAAATCGACGTACCAATTGCAGCTACCGCAGAATCGGTGATATTGGAAGCAGATGAACCAAACAACGACATTGATCTCGACTCAACATTGCCAGAAGAACCTGATACCCCAAAGAGGCGTTATCCAGACAGAATCAGGAAGCCTCCTCAAAGACTGAACTTATAATTGCTTAAACTTAACCAATGTATCTAGCAACCGTAATTGTGATTGTAATTAGTTATCATTTAGTTGTTAAATGAATGTTATGTACTGTTTATCTAAAAGGGGAGGAATTGTTGTGTATGCACCTTTAAGAGAATAATTGGTCTCAGACTGCAATACCGGCAGTGACCACCCCTGTATAAAAGACGCTAGTGAGCCTTTGTGTTTTTAGTTTCACTATTGACTTCCACCAGTAAAGACTTGTTTTGTTCCACTCCTGCTGTCCGTGTCTCAATCATTCACGGACGTAATAGTGACTACACTTCAAAAGTTCTTCATTGGCTGTAAAGCACTTTGGGACATGCTGAGGTTGTGGAAGGTGCTGTAGAAATGCAAGTCTTTCTTTGTTTCCCTGATGCAACAGCCTGCCAACGCTTGCTGACGCATGAAGATTGATGACTTGGAAAAGGCGCGGTGCCCATGATATGGTTATGGCTATAAATCACCATCCTCCGGACAGGAGCCACAGAACCTGATCCTGCCCACAATGAGGTAATTCAGAACGATTAGCAACAAATTAAGTAATTGGCAGATATTAGACAATCCCTGGCCTCCACAAAAGTCTACTCTTCAATTATTAAAAGATTATTTTCTAAAATGCCCGAGCATCTTTCAAGCTACCTTGTGGTAACTGCAGACCAGCCAAGAAGGGGCATTAAAATTTCATGAAGGAGTGTCATTTATTAGCTGTTTCAGTGCAGGTATATGGGACACGGAGAGAGCAGTAAGCGGCTGTACCAGACGGCACTTCGGTTCTGGGAATCCATGTGAAATGACATCCTATTCCTGGAGCTTCCAAAGGAACAAGTAGATTCAAAAAAGGGATGGTGTGGAACATAAAAAGACTTGCATTTATATAGCGCCTTTCACAACCTCAGGACATCCTGAAGGGCTTTACAGCCAGTCAATTGGTTCTGAAGTGTGGTCACTCTGGTAATGTAGGAAGCCAATTTGCGCACAGCAAGCTCCCACAAACAACAATGACCAAATAATCTGTTCAGTGATCAAGGGATAAACATTGGCCCCAGGACACCTCTTCTTCGAAACAGAGCCATGGGACTTTTTATGTCCACCTGAGAGAGCAGACAGGGCCTCAGTTTAACATCTCATCTGAAAGCAGGCACCTCTGACAGTGTAGCACTCCCTCAGTTCCGCACTGGAGTGTCAGCCTAGATTTTGAGATCAAATCTCTGAAGTGGGACTTGAACCCACAACCTTCTGACTCCAAGGCAAGGGTGATACCCACTGAGCCACAGCTCTACAGAAATTTTTTGTGGGAGCGGGACTGGTCCAGCTTAGGGCACTGCCACTCCAGGCTTCCTCACTCCCTCCTGAGATCGGAGTACCCACCCCCCACCCCACCGCCCCGCCCCACAACCAATCTTCTTCCGGCACGGAATACTAACGAGGCCTGGCTCTCAATTACCGCTCCCCCTCACCAACTGTCTGCCCAAAGTTCGCTTCAGGGGGAAATCTAGCCCCCCACCCCCCGCAGTCTATCGCTTGTAAAACATCCAAGGCCTGCAATCAAGTACCAGCGATAGAACAGTGAAGAGGAAAGGCCTCTCCTTCTGCTTTACCGGAACACGCTTGCAACGCTCACCTGCTCTGTGCCTGACATTCCATAGGAAGCAGCATGGTAAACACAATTGACCCCCTCGCAGGCCTGATACAGAGTATCGGAATCCCTGATGTCGATCTGTAAAAAGATGGAAAGTAATTCCATTAGATCTTCCGCCCCGGTCGCTCAGACTGTGGTTTCAGAACCTTGTAATTTATTTGTAGAGTCAAGGGCAAATCAGTTTCCCAGCGGGGCTATTGATCCCTGGTTGGAAACACCAGACAATGAGCACTGATACTGAGACAGAATGTTAAACAAACGAGTAGGATAGAGGGGTTCAGAATTAGGAGGGGTTTTAGTACAGGAAATAAGGAGAAGCTGTTACCACTGGCAGGTAACCAGAGGACACAGATTCAAGATCATTAGCAAAAGAACCAGCAGAGAGATGAACAGAATTGTTTTTACACAGCAAGTTGTTATGACCTGGAATGCGCTGCCTGAAAGGGCAGTGGAAGCAGATTGAATAGTAACTTTCAAAAGGAAATTGGATAAATACTTGGAAAGGAAAACACTGACAGGGCTATGGGGAAAGAGCAGGGGAATGGGACTAATTGGAGAGCACTTTCAAAGAGCTGGCACAGGCACGATGGGCCGAATGACCTCCTTCTATGCTGTACGTTTCTATAATAACTTGCTGTTTAGTGTCCTTGTGGCTGAGTGGGTGGCACTCTCGCCTCTGAGTCAGAAGGTTGTGGGTTCAAGTTCCACTCCAAAGACTTGAGCACAAAAATCTAGGCCGACACTCCAGTCCAGTGCTGAGGGAGTGCTGCACTGTCGGAGGTGCCTTCTTTCGGATGAGACGTTAAACCGAGGCCCTGATTGCTCTCTCGGGTGGATGTGAAAGATCCCATGGCAGTATTTCGAAGAAGAGCAGGGGAAGTTCTCCCTGGTGTCCTGGCCAAGATTTATCCCTCAATCAACAAATAAAAAAAAACAGATTATCACATTGCTGTTTGTGGGAGCTTGCTGTGCGCACATTGGCTGCTGCGTTTCCCACATTACAACAGTAACTACACTTCAAAAAGTCCATCATTGGCTGTAAAGCGCTTTGGGACATCCGGTGGTCATGAATGGTGCTATATAAATGCAAGTCTGTCTTTTTTTCTATTTTGTCCTCCCAGGATGCACTCTGACAGGTACAACATAATGTAATTTTCCAACGTATGGAAGTTCCATTATCTCTCATAAAGGGGGGGAAATCCTTGGCGGAAATTGGTGGATAATCGAAGGTATCCAAACATCTTATAGTTATGATGCAGCAATACCCTGAACATGGGCATGAAGTACAACCGAAATAAGACTAAGTGAGTGTCGTCTTTCTGTGGCCGTGAGGTCGAGTTAAGGCAGACAGGAGGAGTTTGGTGTTGACGAGATGTACACGGAGCCGATGTCTGAGGAAAGTTCGGAGGAACAGTTGGAAAGGCGGGCACTGGAGGATCCGTTGTATTTAATTTTATCCTGCGGCTAATCACTGATTTCGATTGGACAATGCGGCAATAGAACCCTAACGAACGAGTTTAATGCTTTCTTTATTAACATCTGCAGAGCTCGACAAAAAGCTAGTTAGAAATAGGACTGCCAACCCTCCTTTCCTCCATGATCTCGCCGCTATATTAATCTCCAGGACGCTGCTGTGAGCAAATCCGGAGGAAGATCACAGGGGTATTAAAAAGTGTGATTTTTTAATTACTATTATTAGTTATAAAAATATTGGCAATGAGGAAAAAAGGCTGTTCGCCTAACAGTCAAGAATCATCCAATTGGGTGACGGAGAATCTGATCGCTCACCAATCAGTGTGGGTAGGCGGGGCTCCATGAGGTTGGACGGGTCAGGCAACCAATGGTGTGGGTGTGGGGGAGGGAGCGTGGGGGAGAGAGAGTGTAGGGGGAGGGAGAGTGGGGGAGGGGACGTGGGGGAGGGGGCGGGAGCATGGGGTGGGGGAGGGAGAGGGGGAGGGAGTGTGTAGGGGGAGGGGAGTGTGGGGTAGGGGGTGGGAGTGTGGGGGGAGGGGGCGTGGGGGGGAGGGGGCGTGGGGGGCCGGGAGCGTGGGGGAGGGAGTGTGAAACATAGAAGATAGGAGCAGGAGTAGGCCATTCGGCCCCTCGAGCCTGCTCCGCCATTCAATGAGATCATGGCTGATCATCCAAATTCAGTACCCTGTCCTGCCTTCTCCCCATATCCCTTGATCCCTTTAGCCTTAAGAAATATATCCAACTCCTTGAATATATTTAATGAACTGGCCTCCAGTGCCCTCTGTGGCAGAGAATTCCACAGGTTCACCACTCTCTGGGTGAAGAAATTCCTCCTCATTTCAGTCCTAAATGGCTTACCCCTTATCATTAGACTATGACCCCTGGTTCTGGACTCCCGGCCATCGGAAACATCCTTCCTGCATCTAGTCTGTCTAGGCCTGACAGAATTTTATAGGTTTCGGTGAGATCCCCTCTCAATCTTCTAAACTCCAGTGAGTATAAGCCCAATCGACACAATCTCTCCTCATACGTCATTCCTGCCATCCCAGGTATCAGCCTGGTGAATCTTCGCTGCACTCCCGCCATGGCAAGAACGTCCTTCCTCAGATAAGGTGACCAAAACTGCACACAATACTCAAGGTGCGGTCTCACCAAGGCCCTGTACAACTGCAGCAAGACATCCTTGTTCCTGTACTCGAACCCTCTTGCTACGAAGGCCAACATACCATTTGCCTTCTTAACCGCCTGCTCCACCTGCATGCTTACCTTCAGCGACTGGTGCACAAGAACACCCAGGTCTCTTTGCACTTCCCCTTCTCCCAATCTATTGCCATTCAAATAATAGTCTGCCTTCCTGTTTTTGCCACCAAAGTGGATAACCTCACATTTATCCACATAATAGTGCATTTGCCATGTTTCTGCCCAATCACCCAACCTGTCCAAATCATACTGGAGTTTCACGACATCCTCCTCACAGCATACCCTCCCACCCAGCTTTGTGTCGTCTGCAAATTTGGAGATATTACATCCAATTCCCTCGTCCAGATCATTAATATATATTGTGAACAGCTGGGGTCCTAGGACCGATCCTTGCGGTACCCCAGTAGTCACTGCCTGCCACTCGGAAAACGACCCGTTTATTCCAACTCTTTGCTTTCTATCCGCCAACTAATTCTCTATCCAAGTCAATACCTTGCCCCCAATCCCATGTGCCTTAATTTTGCACGCTAATCTCTTATGCGGGACCTTATCGAAAGCCTCTGAAAGTCCAAATATACCACATCCACTGGTTCTTCCTTATCTATTTTACCAGTTACATCCTCAAAAAATTCCAGTAGGTTAGTCAAGCACGATTTACCTTTTGTAAATCCATGTTGACTTTGTCCAATCCCGTCACTGCTTTCCAAGTGCTCCGCTATTACATCTTTTATAATGGACGCTAGCATTTTCCCCACTACTGATCTATAATTCCCCGCTTTTTCTCTACCACCTTTTTTGAATAGTGGGGTAACATTAGCTACCCTCTAATCCATGGGTACTGTTCCAGAGTCTATCGAGTTCTGGAAGATGACCAGCAATGCATCTACTATTTCTAGGGCCACTTCCTTAAGTACCCTAGGATGTAGATTATCAGGCCCTGGGGATTTATTGGCCTTCAGTCCCATCAATTTTCCTAACACCATTTCCCTACAAATACTGATTTCTTTCAGTTCCACCCTTTCATCAGACCCTATGTTCCCTGGCATCTCTGGGAGGTTATTTGTGTCCTCCTTTGGGAAGACAGAACCAAAATATGTATTTAGTTGGTCTGCCATGTCTTTGTTCCCCATTATAAATTCCCCTGATTCTGACTGCAAGGGACCTACGCTTGACTTCACCAATCTTTTTCTCTTCACACATATCTATAAAAGCTTTTACAGTCAGTTTTTATGTTCCCTACAAGCTTACTCTCATATTCTATTTTCCCCTTCTTAATTAATCCCTTTGTCCTCCTTTGTTGAATCCTAAACTGCTCCCAATCCTCAGGATTATTGCTTTTTCTGGCCAATTTATATGTCCTCTCCTTGGATCTTATGCTATCCCTAATTTCCCTTGTTAGCCACAGTTGAGTCAGCTTTTTTGTTTTATTTTTATGCCAAACTGGGATGAACAAATTCTGTAGTTCATCCATTCGGTCTTTGAATGTTTGCCATTGCCTATACACCATCAACCCTTTGAGTGACATTCCCCAATCAATCCTACCCAACTCGCTCCTCAGACCATCGTAGTTTCCTTTATGTATATTTAGGACCCTAGTCTCTGAGTCAACTACTTCATTCTCCATCTTAATGAAGAATTCAATCATATTATGATCGCTCCGACCCAAGGGGCTTCGTACAGCAAGATTGCTAATTAATCCTTTCTCGTTACATAATACCCAGTCTAAGATGGCCTGATCTCTAGTTGGTTCCTCGACATATTGGTCCAGGAAACCATCCTGTAAACACTCCAGGAATTCCTCCTACACAGTATTGTTACTAATTTGGTTAGCCCAATCTATATGTAGATTAAAGTCACCCATGATGATTGCTGTGCCCTTATTGCAGAGAGTGTGTGTGGGAGTGTGGGGGAGCAAGTGTGGGGGGCGGGAGCGTGGGGGGCAGGAGGGGAGTGTGGGGGAGGGGGAGTGGGGGGGGAAAGCATGGGGGGGGGAAGCATGGGGGCGGGAGCGAGTGTGGGGGAGGGTGCGTGGGGGGCGGGAGTGTGGGGGAGGGAGTATAGGGGGAGGGAGCGTGGGGGAGGGAGCCTGGGGGAAGGGTGCTTTGCGGGAGGGAGCATGGCGGCGGGGGAGGGAGTGCGGGGGTGGGAGTGTAGTGCGGGGGAGGGAGCTCGGTGGCGGAATTGCGGAGCAGCGAGCCCAGGGGGTGGGAATGTGGGGGAGGGAGTGTGGGGGATGTAACATTTGCATACTGAATTATCATTGGCCCGCAGGCATCTGTAAGGAATACCTATTATATTCACATGTGATCACATGCTGAGTTGTCATTGGCCTGCAGGCATCTGTAAGGACTGCTATTTTGGAAGACCCAGGGGTCCTGACTCCATCTTGTCCACACGGTGCTGTATTGATTGAGAAAGCTTACAGACCTGATGCTTCATTAAAAGGGTTTAAATTGTAATACTCCGTTGTCCTGCAATTTATTATTTTTGTACAAAGTGTGCAAAACAAGACATGGTGTCAGAACAGGGATTTGAAATGGACATCGTTGGAGCTCCCTTACCTCGAATGAATTGGGAATCTTTGAACTTACATAGAGAATGGAGCAAGTTCAAGCAACACGTGGAGTTGATGTTTTCGGGTCCACAGAAAAGCAAAGGGGAGGAAGAAAAATGCAGCTACCTATTCTTGTGGATCGGAGAAAAAGGGAGAGACATTATTAACACATGGTCTCTCACCGCGGATGAAGCAAAGGTACTGAAAAGTTATTTTGACCGTTTTGAAGCATATGTGATGCCCAAGACAAATACGATATTCGCTAGGTACAAGTTTCAGGAGAAAGTACAAGGAGCTAGTGAGTCGTTTGAACAGTTCGTGACTGAGTTAAAACTGCTGGTAAAAGTCTGTGAATATGCAGATAAAGATGAGATGGTCAGAGACCGCATCATGTTTGGAATACATTCAGTTAAAGTGAGAGAAAAACTTTTGAATGTTGGGTCCAGGCTAACGCTGGACAAAGCTATGGACATAGCGAGATTGCACGAGATAGCCCAAGCACAGTTGAAAACCATAACCGGCGCCACGAGCAGCTCGAGTGAACAGACAGTGCACGCAGTTAATAGATACACACCAAAGAACACTGCCCAGAGAGCGTGTTTCAGAACAGAAAGAACAACGAGAGTTCTAAAAAAGAGCGACACAGACATAAAACACTTCAAAAACTGTGGATATTGTGGAAACAACTGGCATGGAGAAAAGGAGTACTGCCCTGCCAAAGGAAGGCAATGTACTAAATGTGGTAAACTGAACCACTTTGCTAAAGTTTGCAAGACTGTTTTCGGAAAAACAGTACACACAGTCAGTGACAGCCAAATGCCAGATAGAGAGCCAAATGCAGAGGAACTGTTTATTGATTCTGTGTCACAGAAAAAACATTTCAGAGACTGAGCAAGCCTATGCCGATATTAAGATAGGAAAACAGGGCAAAGAGCTTAAGTTTAAACTAGGCACTGGATCTCAGGTTAATGTAATTCCTCTGAGTGAGTATCACAACTTGAAGGATGAGTGTGAGCTACAGCCCACCTCACGCAGACTGACCGGCTATGGGGGTGAGCAGCTCATTGTAAAAGGCACATGCGTGATGAAATGCAAGTACAAAGAAAGCGACATGATGTTGAACTTTTACATTATTGACACTCAAGCACCTCCAGTGCTAGGTCTAAAGGCATGTTTAGACATGGACCTCATCAAGCTAGTGCTATCATTGACAGCACCAGTTGAGAAGCAGACAGTCATGGAGGAGTTTGTTGACATTGTCAAAGGAATCGGACTATTCACCTTGATCCAGCAGCAACCCCTGTGGTTTGCCCACCGAGAAGGATACCCCTTGCTCTACGTAGTTGCCTGAAGGAGGAGCTGCAGAACATGGAGAATACAGAAATCATTGTCCGGGAAACAGAACCGACAGAGTGGGTCAACGCGTTAGTAGTGGTTGAGAAACCACGTACAGGCAAGCTCAGAGTCTGTCTCGACCCCAGAGATTTGAACAAGGCTATCAAACGCCCTCACTACCCTCCACCAACACTAGATGACATCACACCCAAGCTAGTGGGAGCACGTTACTTCAGTGTAATGGACGCACGATCAGGATACTGGACTATCAAGCTCACGGAAGAGTCATCTAAGCTAACAACGTTCAACACACAATTTGGACGCTACCGATTTCTGCGTTTACCATTTGGTCTTATCTCAGCTCAGGATGAATATCAGCAGAGGATCGACGAAACCTATGAAGGCCTCGACAGAGTAGTCGCAATCGTAGATGACATCCTCATCTATGGCAGGAATAGAGAGGAACATGACAGGAACCTCCGTGCGATGCTACAAAGATCACGGGAGAAAGGTATCCGGCTCAACCCCGAGAAAAGCATAATCGGATCCACCGAGATCAGTTATTTCGGGCATCGCCTCTCAACTGATGGCATTAAGCCGGATCCAGAGAAAATCTCCGCCATCAAGAAGATGGAGCCGCCGAAGAACCGCGCAGAGCTAGAGACAGTACTAGGCATGGTTAACTACTTAGCCAAGTTTGCCCCGAGCCTCTCCGAAATCAACGCACCCATGCGTCAGTTGCTGAAACAATCCAATGAGTTCCTGTGGGACAAACAACATGACACAGCATTTCAGAAAATGAAAGACCTAATCACCAGAGAACCAGGACCAGTTCTTGCCTACTTCGACCCCAACAAAGAACTCAGACTACAAGTGGACGCGTCAAAGTACGGACTAGGCGCAGTATTACTGCAAGAAGGAAAGCCCATCGGCTACGCTTCCAGATCTCTCTCAGACAGTGAAATCAACTATGCTCAAACCGAGAAAGAGCTATATGCAATTCTGTTTGGATGTAAGCGTTTCCACCAATACGTCTATGGCCGACAAGTCATTGTGGAATCCGACCACAAGCCCCTCGGGTCAATCATGAGGAAACCACCAAGGCTACAGAGAATGATCCTTCAGCTACAGAAGTACGACTTCACAATCATTCACCGTCCAGGCAAAGACATTCCTGTCGCAGACACACTCTCCAGAAAGTCTCTTAGCTACCAGGACAGCAGCCTCAGTGAAGGCATGGATGTGCAGGTGCACATGGTGTACAGCAGCTTACCTGTGAGTGACTCAAAACTGAAGGCGATCCGAGCAGGAACAGAGAAAGATGCACAACTCACACTGCTGAGCAAAGTCATACATGAAGGATGGCCTGAGGAAAGGAGGAAATGCCCTCAGAGCATATCTGAATTCTGGAACCACAGAGACGAACTGTCACAAATCAACGGAATCGTCTTCAAAGGGGAGAAAATCATCATTCCTACCAGTCTCAGAGAAGAGATGTTGACAAAAATTCATGCAGGTCATATGGGCATGGAAAAATGCAAACAAAGAGCACGTGACATTATGTTTTGGCCCGGAACGTGCAAACACATTGAGGACATTGTCGGAAAATGTTCCATTTGTCTAGAACGCCGCCCATCAAATGTCAAAGAGCCCATGATCCCTCACCGTATCCCAGACAGGCCCTGGCAGGTCGTCAGCTGCAAGCAAGTGCATGCAAAACGTGTACAGAGACAGCAACACCAAAAGAGTTACTATGACAGGTCAGCTAGACTACTGCCGCCGCTGCACAATGGAGAATCCGTCAGAATCCAGGAGCATGGCTACTGGAAGCCAGCAGTCGTCATCCAGCCAGCTGACACTGAGCGATCGTATCACGTCCGCACCCCAGAAGGACAGGTGTACCGCCGCAATCGCAGGCACCTCCTGAACACCAAGGAACAACACCGTCATTCCGACGAGAGGATCAGTTCAACAGAGTGTGATGAACAGAGCAATACACAAAACACATCATACTTACCTGAACCTAAACCTGAACCTGATTTGTTGACCGATTCAGGAGCATGCTCAGTTCCATACCACACAAGGTCGGGACGAGAGGCCAAGCCTAGAGTTATCCTTGACTTGTGAACTGCCAAAGGGTGTAGGCGGATCGCTGCCCTAAAAAAACTGTACATCGTTATTGAAACGTTGAGATGTTTTCAGTGCTAGTTAAATGTTGAGTTTATTTACTTATATGTTGATGCTACTGAGAACATTATGCAGAAGAAAGGTTCAAAAGTAATGCATAACATTTTTCTTTTAAAAGAAAGGGGATGTAACATTTGCACACTGAATTATCGTTGGCCCGCAGGAATACCTATTATATTCACATGTGATCACATGCTGAGTTGTCATTGGCCTGCAGGCATCTGTAAGGACTGCTACAGTTTTGGAAGACCCAGGGGTCCTGACTCCATCTTGTCCACACGGAGCTGTATTGATTGAGAAAGCTTACAGACCTGATGCTTCATTAAAAGAGTTTAAATTGTAATACTCCGTTGCCCTGCAATTTATTATTATTGTACAAAGTGTGCAAAACAAGACAGGGGCAAAAGTGTAGGGGGCGGGAGTGGTGGGGCGGGAGAGCGTGGGGAAGGGAGAGCGTGGGGGAGGGAGGGAGCGTGGGGGAGGGAGGGAGTGCGGGGGAGGGAGGGAGCACGGGGGAGGGAGGGAGCGCGGGGGAGGGAGGGAGCGCGGGGGAGGGAGGGAGCGCGGGGAGGGAGGGAGCGCGGGGGAGGGAGGGAGCGCGGGGGGGAGGGAGAGCGCGGGGGAGGGAGAGCGCGGGGGGGAGGGAGAGCGTGGGGGGGAGGGAGCGCGGGGGGAGGGAGCGCGGGGGGAGGGAGCGCGGGGGGGGAGGGAGCGCGGGGGAGGGAGCGCGGGGTGGAGGGAGCGCGGGGGGGAGGGAGCGTGGGCTGGGGGGTACGGAGCGCGGGCTGGGGGGTACGGAGCGCGGGCTGGGGGGTACGGAGTGTCGGCTGGGGGGCGGGAGCGCGGGGGGTGGGGAGGGAGCGGGGGGGGCGGGAGCGCGAGGGGTGGGGAGGGAGCGGGGGGGGGTGGGAGCGCGGGGGGGGAGGGAGCGCGGGGGAGTGCAGGGAGCGCGGGGGGGGAGGGAGCGCGGGTGGGGAGGGAGCGCGGGGGGGAGGGAGCGCGGGGGGAGGGAGCGCGGAGGGGGAGGGAGCGTGGGGTGGGAGGGAGCGCGGGGGGAGGGAGCGCGGGGGAGGAGGGAGCACGGTGGGGGGAGGGAGCGCGGTGGGGGGAGGGAGCGCGGGGGGAGGGAGCGCGGGGGAGGAGGGAGCGCGGTGGGGGGAGGGAGCGCGGTGGGGGGAGGGAGCGCGGGGGGAGGGAGCGCGGGGGGAGGGAGCGCGGGGGGGGAAGGAGCGCGATGGAGGAGGGAGCGCGGTGGGGGGAGAGCGCGGTGGGGGGAGGGATCGTGTGGGGGTGGGGATGGAGCGCGGGGGGGCGGGTAGGGAGCGCGGGGGACGGGGAGCGCGGGGGTGAGGGAGCGCGCGGGGGGGAGGGAGCGCGGGGGGAGGGAGCGCGGGGGGGTGAGGGAGCGCGGGGGGAGGGAGCGCGGGGGGGAAGAGAGCGCGGGGGTTAGGGATCGTGGGGGGGGAGGGATCGCGGGGGGGTGAGTGAGCGCGGGGGGGAGGGAGCGCGGGGGGGAGGGAGCGCGGGGGGAGGGAGCGCGGGGGGGGAGGGAGCGCGGGGGGGAGGGAGCGCTGGGGGGGTGGGAGCGCGGGGGTGTGGGAGGGAGTGTGGGGGGGTGGGAGTGCGGGGGGGTGGGAGCGCGGGGGGTGGTGGGAGCGCGGGGGGAGGGGTGGGAGCGCGGGGGGAGGGGTGGGAGCGCGGGGGGGGGAGCGCGGGGGGTGGGAGCGCGGGGGGGTGGGAGCGCGGGGGGGAGGGAGCGCGGGGGGGGGCAGGGTGCGAGGGGGGGAGGTGGGAGCGCGGGGGGGGTAGGGAGTGCGGGGGGGGAGGGAGCGCGGGGGGAGGGAGCACGGGGGGGGAGGGAGCGCGGGGTGGAGCGCGGGGTGGGGGCAGGGAGCGCGGGGGGGAGGGAGCGCGGGGGGGGAGGGAGCGCGGGGAGGGAGCGCGGGGGGGAGGGAGCGCGGGGGGGTGAGGTAGTGCGGGGGGGAGAGGTAGCGCGGGGGGAGAGGGAGCGCGGGGGGAGGGAGCGCGGGGGGGAGGGAGCGCGGGGGGGAGGGAGGGCGGGGGGGTGAGGTAGCGCGGGGGGGAGAGGTAGCGCGGGGGGAGAGGGAGCGCGGGGGGGGAGTGAGCGCGGGGGGAGTGAGCGCGGGGGGAGGGAGCGCGGGGGGAGGGAGCGCGGGGGGGAGGGAGCACGGGGGGAGGGAGCGCGGGGGGGGAGGGAGCGCGGGGGGGATGGAGCGCGGGGGGGTGGAGGGAGCGCCGGGGGGGAGGGAGCACGGGGGGGAGGGAACGCGCTGGGGGAGGGAGCGCAGGGCGGGAGGGAACGCGGGGGTGAAGGGAGCGCGGGGGGGAGCGAGCGCGGGGGGGGAGCGAGCGCGGGGGAGGGAGCGCGGGGGCAGGGGGGAGCGGTAGCGCAGGGGGGGAGGGAGCGCGGGGGGGGAGAGAGCGCGGGGGAGGGAGCGAGGGGGGGAGGGAGGGAGCACGTTGGGGGAGGGAGCGCGGGGGGAGAGAGCGCGGGGGGAAGGGAGCGCGGGGGGGGAGGGAGGGAGCGCGGTGGGGGAGGGAGCGCGGGGGGGGAGGGAGGGAGCGCGGTGGGGGAGGGAGCGCGGTGGGGGAGGGAGCACGGGGGGGAGAGAGCGCGGGAAGGAGGGAGCGCGGGGGGGGAAGGAGGGAGCGCGGGGGGGAGGGAGGGAGCGCGGGGGGGGAGGGAGCGCGGGGGGGGAGGGAGCGCGGGGGAGGAGGGAGCGCGGTGGGGGGAGGGAGCGCGGGGGGGAGGGAGCGCGGGGGGGGAGGGAGCACGGGGGGGAGGGAGCGCGGGGGGAGGGAGCGCGGAGGGGGAGGGAGCGTGGGGGGGGAGGGAGCGCGGGGGGAGGGAGCGCGGGGGAGGAGGGAGCACGGTGGGGGGAGGGAGCGCGGTGGGGGGAGGGAGCGCGGGGGGAGGGAGCGCGGGGGGGGAGGGAGAGCGGGGGAGGAGGGAGTGCGGTGGGGGGAGGGAGCGCGGTGGGGGGAGGGAGCACGGGGGGAGGGAGCGCGGGGGGAGGGAGCGCGGGGGAGGAGGGAGCGCGGTGGGGGGAGAGCGCGGTGGGGGGAGGGAGCGTGTGGGGGTAGGGATGGAGCGCGGGGGGGCGGGTAGGGAGCGCGGGGGACGGGGAGCGCGGGGGGGAGGGAGCGCGGGGGGAGGGAGCACGGGGGGGGGAGGGAGCGCGGGGGGAGGGAGCGCGGGGCGGAAGAGAGCGCGGGGGTTAGGGATCGTGGGGGGGGAGGGATCGCGGGGGGGTGAGTGAGCGCGGGGTGGCGGAGGGAGCGCGGGGGGGAGGGAGCGCGGGGGGGAGGGAGCTCGGGGGGAGGGAGCGCGGGGGGAGGGAGCGCGGGGGGGAGGGAGCACTGGGGGGGTGGGAGCGCGGGGGTGTGGGAGGGAGCGTGGGGGGGTGGGAGCGCGGTGGGTGGTGGGAGCGTGGGGGGAGTGGTGGGAGCGCGGGGGGAGGGGTGGGAGTGCGGGGGGTGGGAGCGCGGGGGGGGGAGCGCGGGGGGGGTGGGAGCGCGGGGTGGAGGGAGCGCGGGGGGGTAGGGAGCGCGGGGGGGGAGGGAGTGCGGGGGGAGGGAGCACGGGGGGGGAGGGAGCGCGGGGGGGAGCGCGGGGTGGGGGGAGGGAGCGCGGGGGGGAGGGAGCGCGGGGGGGAGGGAGTGCGGGGAGGGAGCGCGGGGGGGAGGGAGCGCGGGGGGGGTGAGGTAGTGCGGGGGGAGAGGTAGCGCGGGGGGAGAGGGAGCGCGGGGGGACGGAGCGCGGGGGGGAGGGAGCGCGGGGGGGAGGGAGGGCGGGGGGGTGAGGTAGCGCGGGGGGGAGAGGTAGCGCGGGGGGAGAGGGAGCGCGGGGGGGGAGTGAGCGCGGGGGGAGTGAGCGCGGGGGGAGGGAGCGCGGGGGGAGGGAGCACGGGGGGAGGGAGCGCGGGGGGGGAGGGAGCGCGGGGGGGAGGGAGCGCGGGGGGGATGGAGCGCGGGGGGGGTGGAGGGAGCGCTGGGGGGGAGGGAGCACGGGGGGGAGGGAGCGCGGGGGGGAGGGAGCGCTAGGGGGTGGAGGGAGCGCCGGGGGGGAGGGAGCACGGGGGGGGAGGGAACGCGCTGGGGGAGGGAGCGCAGGGCGGGAGGGAACGCGGGGGTGGAGGGAGCGCAGGGGGGAGCGAGCGCGGGGGGGGGGTGCGAGCGCGGGGGGAGGGAGCGCGGGGGCGGGGGGGGAGCGGTAGCGCAGGGGGGGAGGGAGCGCGGGGGGGGAGAGAGCGCGGGGGGAGGGAGCGAGGGGGGGAGGGAGGGAGCACGGTGGGGGAGGGAGTGCGGGGGGCGAGAGCGCGGGGGGAAGGGAGCGCGGGGGGGAGGGAGGGAGCGCGGTGGGGAAGGGAGTGCGGGGGGGGAGGGAGGGAGCGCGGTGGGGGAGGGAGCGCGGTGGGGGTGGGAGCACGGGGGGGGAGAGAGCGCGGGAAGGAGGGAGCGCGGGGGGGAAGGAGGGAGCGCGGGGGGGAGGGAGGGAGCGCGGGGGGAGAGGGAGCGCGGGGGGAGGAGCGCGCGGGGGAGGGAGCGCGGGGGGGAGGCAGCGCGGTGCGGGAGGGAGGCGCGGGGGGAGGAGTGCGGGGGGAGGGAGCGCGGGGGGAGGGAGCGCGGGGGGGGAGGGATCGCGGGGGGTGTGGAGCGCGGGGGGCGTGAGGAGCACGGGGGGGGAGGGAGCACGGGGGGGACAGGGAGCGCGGGGGGACAGGGAGCGCGGGGGGAGGGAGTGCGGGGCGGAAGAGAGCGCGGGGGTTAGGGATCGTGGGGGGGGAGGGATCGCGGGGGGTGAGTGAGCGCGGGGTGGCGGAGGGAGCGCGGGGGGGGAGGGAGCGCGGGGGGGAGGGAGCTCGGGGGGAGGGAGCGCGGGGGGGAGGGAGCGCGGGGGGGAGGGAGCACTGGGGGGGTGGGAGCGCGGGGGTGTGGGAGGGAGCGTGGGGGGGTGGGAGCGCGGTGGGTGGTGGGAGCGCGGGGGGAGTGGTGGGAGCGCGGGGGGAGGGGTGGGAGTGCGGGGGGGGTGGGAGCGCGGGGGGGGGAGCGCGGGGGGGTGGGAGAGCGCGGGGTGGAGGGAGCGCGGGGGGGTAGGGAGCGCGGGGGGGGAGGGAGTGCGGGGGAGGGAGCACGGGGGGGAGGGAGCGCGGGGGGGGAGCGCGGGGTGGGGGAGGGAGCGCGGGGGGGAGGGGAGCGCGGGGGGGAGGGAGTGCGGGGAGGGAGCGCGGGGGGGGAGGGAGCGCGGGGGGGTGAGGTAGTGCGGGGGGAGAGGTAGGCGGGGGGAGAGGGAGCGCGGGGGGGACGGAGCGCGGGGGGGAGGGAGCGCGGGGGGGAGGGAGGGCGGGGGGGGGTGAGGTAGCGCGGGGGGGGAGAGGTTAGCGCGGGGGGAGAGGGAGGCGCGGGGGGGGAGTGAGCGCGGGGGGGAGTGAGCGCGGGGGGGAGGGAGCGCGGGAGGGGAGGGAGCACGGGGGGAGGGAGCGCGGGGGGGGAGGGAGAGCGCGGGGAGGGAGGGAGCGCGGGGGGGATGGAGCGCGGGGGGGGGGTGGAGGGAGCGCTGGGGGGGAGGGAGCACGGGGGGGAGGGAGCGCGGGGGGGAGGGAGCGCTAGGGGGTGGGAGGGAGCGCCGGGGGGGAGGGAGCACGGGGGGGGAGGGAACGCGCTGGGGGAGGGAGCGCAGGGCGGGAGGGAACGCGGGGGTGGAGGGAGCGCAGGGGGGGGAGCGAGCGCGGGGGGGGGTGCGAGCGCGGGGGGAGGGAGCGCGGGGCGGGGGGGAGCGGTAGCGCAGGGGGGGAGGGAGCGCGGGGGGTGAGAGAGCGCGGGGGGGAGGGAGCGAGGGGGGGAGGGAGGAGCACGGTGGGGGAGGAGTGCGGGGGGCGAGGAGCGCGGGGGGAAGGGAGCGCGGGGGGGAGGGAGGGAGCGCGGTGGGGAAGGGAGTGCGGGGGAGGGAGGGAGGGAGCGCGGTGGGGGAGGGAGCGCGGTGGGGGTGGGAGCACGGGGGGGGAGAGAGCGCGGGAAGGAGGGAGCGCGGGGGGGAAGGAGGGGAGCGCGGGGGGGGAGGGAGTGGAGCGCGGGGGGAAGGGAGCGCGGGGGGGAGGGAGCGCGGGGAGGCGGGGAGGGAGCGCGGGGGGGAGGCAAGCGCGGGTGCGGGAGGGAGCGCGGGGGGGGAGGGAGCGTGGGGGGGAGGGAGTGCGGGGGGGGAGGGAGCGCGGGGGGAGGGAGCGCGGGAGGGGAGGGAGGGAGCGCGGGGGGGGAGGGATCGCGGAGGGGTGTGGAGCGCGGGGGGCCGTGAGGGAGCACGGGGGGGGAGGGGAGCACGGGGGGGGGACAGGGAGCGCGGGGGGGACAGGGAGCGCGCGGGGGAGGGAGTGCGGTGGGGTTAGGGAGCGCGGGGGGTAGGGAGCGCCGGGGGGGGAGGGAGCATGGGGGGGGAGGAGCACGGCGGGGAGGGAGCGCGGGGGGGGAGGGAGGAGCGCGGGGGGGGAGGGTGCGTGGGGGGGGGAGGGAGCGCGGAGGGGGAGGGGAGCGCGGGGGGGGAGGGAGCGCGGGGGGGGGAGAAGAGAGCGCGGGGTGGGTGGAGGGAGCGCGGGGGGGAGGAGGGAGCCGCGGGGTGGTGTCGGGAGCGCGGGGGGGGAGCGCGGGGGGGGAGCGGCAGCGGGGTGGAGGGAGCGCGTTGGGGG